>NW_028115385.1:0-74244 GCF_964273445.1 Streptopelia decaocto | reverse complement strand
AATGGGAAGAATTGGGACAAAAATTGGAAAACTTTTTAAGGGACTTTGAAAAAATTTCAACTGGAATTTTAGCCATTTTTTGACGTGAAATTGTAAACATGTGGACATGGATTTTGAAAATTCTAGAGAGAATTTTAAAAGCTTCAACAGAATTTCAACAATTTTGAGAGGGATTTGAAAAGTTTCAATGGGAATGGGAAGAATTGGGACAAAAATTGGAAAATTTTTAAGGGACTTTGAAAAAATTTCAACTGGAATTTTAGCAATTTTTTGACGTGAAATTGTAAACATGTGGACATGGATTTTGAAAATTCTAGAGAGAATTTTAAAAGCTTCAAGAGAATTTCAACAATTTTGAGAGGGATTTGTAAAGTTTCAATGGGAATGGGAAGAATTGGGACAAAAATTGGAAAATTTTGAAGGGACTTTGAAAAAATTTCAACTGGAATTTTAGCCATTTTTTGACGTGAAATTGTAAACATGTGGCCATGGATTTTGAAAATTCTAGAGAGAATTTTAAAAGCTTCAAGAGAATTTCAACAATTTTGAGAGGGATTTGAAAAGTTTCAATGGGAATGGGAAGAATTGGGACAAAAATTGGAAAATTTTTAAGGGACTTTGAAAAAATTTCAACTGGAATTTTAGCCATTTTTTGACGTGAAATTGTAAACATGTGGACATGGATTTTGAAAATTCTAGAGAGAATTTTAAAAGCTTCAACAGAATTTCAACAATTTTGAGAGGAATTTGAAAAGTTTCAATGGGAATGGGAAGAATTGGGACAAAAATTGGAAAATTTTTAAGGGACTTTGAAAAAATTTCAACTGGAATTTTAGCAATTTTTTGACGTGAAATTGTAAACATGTGGCCATGGATTTTGAAAATTCTAGAGAGAATTTTAAAAGCTTCAAGAGAATTTCAACAATTTTGAGAGGGATTTGAAAAGTTTCAATGGGAATGGGAAGAATTGGGACAAAAATTGGAAAACTTTTAAGGGACTTTGAAAAAATTTCAACTGGAATTTTAGCCATTTTTTGACGTGAAATTGTAAACATGTGGCCATGGATTTTGAAAATTCTAGAGAGAATTTTAAAAGCTTCAAGAGAATTTCAACAATTTTGAGAGGGATTTGAAAAGTTTCAATGGGAATGGGAAGAATTGGGACAAAAATTGGAAATTTTTAAGGGACTTTGAAAAAATTTCAACTGGAATTTTAGCCATTTTTTGACGTGAAACTGTAAACATGTGGCCATGGATTTTGAAAATTCTAGAGAGAATTTTAAAAGCTTCAAGAGAATTTCAACAATTTTGAGAGGGATTTGAAAAGTTTCAATGGGAATGGGAAGAATTGGGACAAAAATTGGAAAATTTTTAAGGGACTTTGAAAAAATTTCAACTGGAATTTTAGCCATTTTTTGACGTGAAATTGTAAACATGTGGACATGGATTTTGAAAATTCTAGAGAGAATTTTAAAAGCTTCAAGAGAATTTCAACAATTTTGAGAGGGATTTGAAAGGTTTCAATGGGAATGGGAAGAATTGGGACAAAAATTGGAAAATTTTGAAGGGACTTTGAAAAAATTTCAACTGGAATTTTAGCCATTTTTTGACATGAAATTGTAAACATGTTGAAGTGGATTTTGAAAATTCTAGAGAGAATTTTAAAAGCTTCAACAGAATTTCAACAATTTGGAGAGGGATTTGAAAAGTTTCAATGGGAATGGGAAGAATTGGGACAAAAATTGGAAAATTTTTAAGGGACTTTGAAAAAATTTCAACTGGAATTTTAGCCATTTTTTGACGTGAAATTGTAAACATGTGGACATGGATTTTGAAAATTCTAGAGAGAATTTTAAAAGCTTCAAGAGAATTTCAACGATTTTGAGAGGGATTTGAAAAGTTTCAATGGGAATGGGAAGAATTGGGACAAAAATTGGAAAATTTTTAAGGGACTTTGAAAAAATTTCAACTGGAATTTTAGCCATTTTTTGACGTGAAACTGTAAACATGTGGACATGGATTTTGAAAATTCTAGAGAGAATTTTAAAAGCTTCAAGAGAATTTCAACAATTTTGAGAGGGATTTGAAAAGTTTCAATGGGAATGGGAAGAATTGGGACAAAAATTGGAAAATTTTTAAGGGACTTTGAAAAAATTTCAACTGGAATTTTAGCCATTTTTTTATGTGAAATTGTAAACATGTGGACATGGATTTTGAAAATTCTAGAGAGAATTTTAAAAGCTTCAACAGAATTTCAACAATTTGGAGAGGGATTTGAAAAGTTTCAATGGGAATGGGAAGAATTGGGACAAAAATTGCAAAATTTTTCAGGGACTTTGAAAAAATTTCAACTGGAATTTTAGCAATTTTTTTATGTGAAATTGTAAACATGTGGACATGGATTTTGAAAATTCTAGAGAGAATTTTAAAAGCTTCAAGAGAATTTCAACAATTTTGAGAGGGATTTGAAAAGTTTCAATGGGAATGGGAAGAATTGGGACAAAAATTGGAAAAATTTTAAGGGACTTTGAAAAAATTTCAACTGGAATTTTAGCCATTTTTTGACGTGAAATTGTAAACATGTGGACATGGATTTTGAAAATTCTAGAGAGAATTTTAAAAGCTTCAAGAGAATTTCAACAATTTTGAGAGGGATTTGAAAAGTTTCAATGGGAATGGGAAGAATTGGGACAAAAATTGGAAAATTTTTAAGGGACTTTGAAAAAATTTCAACTGGAATTTTAGCCATTTTTTGACGTGAAATTGTAAACATGTGGACATGGATTTTGAAAATTCTAGAGAGAATTTTAAAAGCTTCAACAGAATTTCAACAATTTTGAGAGGGATTTGAAAAGTTTCAATGGGAATGGGAAGAATTGGGACAAAAATTGGAAAATTTTTAAGGGACTTTGAAAAAATTTCAACTGGAATTTTAGCAATTTTTTTGACGTGAAATTGTAAACATGTGGACATGGATTTTGAAAATTCTAGAGAGAATTTTAAAAGCTTCAACAGAATTTCAACAATTTTGAGAGGAATTTGAAAAGTTTCAATGGGAATGGGAAGAATTGGGACAAAAATTGGAAAATTTTTAAGGGACTTTGAAAAAATTTCAACTGGAATATTAGCCATTTTGTTACGTGAAATTGTAAACATGTGGACATGGATTTTGAAAATTCTAGAGAGAATTTTAAAAGCTTCAACAGAATTTCAAAAATTTTGAGAGGAATTTGAAAGTTTCAATGGGAATGGGAAGAATTGGGACAAAAATTGGAAAATTTTTAAGGGACTTTGAAAAAATTTCAACTGGAATTTTAGCCATTTTTTGACGTGAAATTGTAAACATGTGGACATGGATTTTGAAAATTCTAGAGAGAATTTTAAAAGCTTCAAGAGAATTTCAACAATTTTGAGAGGGATTTGAAAAGTTTCAATGGGAATGGGAAGAATTGGGACAAAAATTGGAAAACTTTTAAGGGACTTTGAAAAAATTTCAACTGGAATTTTAGCCATTTTTTGACGTGAAATTGTAAACATGTGGACATGGATTTTGAAAATTCTAGAGAGAATTTTAAAAGCTTCAAGAGAATTTCAACAATTTTGAGAGGGATTTGAAAAGTTTCAATGGGAATGGGAAGAATTGGGACAAAAATTGGAAAATTTTGAAGGGACTTTGAAAAAATTTCAACTGGAATTTTAGCCATTTTTTGACGTGAAATTGTAAACATGTGGACATGGATTTTGAAAATTCTAGAGAGAATTTTAAAAGCTTCAAGAGAATTTCAACAATTTGGAGAGGGATTTGAAAAGTTTCAATGGGAATGGGAAGAATTGGGACAAAAATTGGAAAATTTTTAAGGGACTTTGAAAAAATTTCAACTGGAATTTTAGCAATTTTTTGACGTGAAATTTTAAACATGTTGAAGTGGATTTTGAAAATTCTAGAGAGAATTTTAAAAGCTTCAACAGAATTTCAACAATTTGGAGAGGGATTTGAAAAGTTTCAATGGGAATGGGAAGAATTGGGACAAAAATTGGAAAATTTTTAAGGGACTTTGAAAAAATTTCAACTGGAATTTTAGCCATTTTTTGACGTGAAATTGTAAACATGTGGACATGGATTTTGAAAATTCTAGAGAGAATTTTAAAAGCTTCAAGAGAATTTCACCAATTTTGAGAGGGATTTGAAAGGTTTCAATGGGAATGGGAAGAATTGGGACAAAAATTGGAAAATTTTTAAGGGACTTTGAAAAAATTTCAACTGGAATTTTAGCCATTTTTTGACGTGAAATTTTAAACATGTTGAAGTGGATTTTGAAAATTCTAGAGAGAATTTTAAAAGCTTCAATAGAATTTCTACAATTTTGAGAGGGATTTGAAAAGTTTCAATGGGAATGGGAAGAATTGGGACAAAAATTGGAAAATTTTTAAGGGACTTTGAAAAAATTTCAACTGGAATTTTAGCAATTTTTTGACGTGAAATTGTAAACATGTGGACATGGATTTTGAAAATTCTAGAGAGAATTTTAAAAGCTTCAAGAGAATTTCAACAATTTGGAGAGGGATTTGAAAAGTTTCAATGGGAATGGGAAGAATTGGGACAAAAATTGGAAAATTTTTAAGGGACTTTGAAAAAATTTCAACTGGAATTTTAGCCATTTTTTGACGTGAAACTGTAAACATGTGGCCATGGATTTTGAAAATTCTAGAGAGAATTTTAAAAGCTTCAAGAGAATTTCAACGATTTTGAGAGGGATTTGAAAAGTTTCAATGGGAATGGGAAGAATTGGGACAAAAATTGGAAAATTTTTAAGGGACTTTGAAAAAATTTCAACTGGAATTTTAGCCATTTTTTTATGTGAAATTGTAAACATGTGGACATGGATTTTGAAAATTCTAGAGAGAATTTTAAAAGCTTCAACAGAATTTCAACAATTTTGAGAGGGATTTGAAAAGTTTCAATGGGAATGGGAAGAATTGGGACAAAAATTGGAAAATTTTTAAGGGACTTTGAAAAAATTTCAACTGGAATTTTAGCAATTTTTTTGACGTGAAATTGTAAACATGTGGACATGGATTTTGAAAATTCTAGAGAGAATTTTAAAAGCTTCAACAGAATTTCAACAATTTTGAGAGGAATTTGAAAAGTTTCAATGGGAATGGGAAGAATTGGGACAAAAATTGGAAAATTTTTAAGGGACTTTGAAAAAATTTCAACTGGAATATTAGCCATTTTGTTACGTGAAATTGTAAACATGTGGACATGGATTTTGAAAATTCTAGAGAGAATTTTAAAAGCTTCAACAGAATTTCAAAAATTTTGAGAGGAATTTGAAAAGTTTCAATGGGAATGGGAAGAATTGGGACAAAAATTGGAAAATTTTTAAGGGACTTTGAAAAAATTTCAACTGGAATTTTAGCAATTTTTTGACGTGAAATTGTAAACATGTGGCCATGGATTTTGAAAATTCTAGAGAGAATTTTAAAAGCTTCAAGAGAATTTCAACAATTTTGAGAGGGATTTGAAAAGTTTCAATGGGAATGGGAAGAATTGGGACAAAAATTGGAAAACTTTTAAGGGACTTTGAAAAAATTTCAACTGGAATTTTAGCCATTTTTTGACGTGAAATTGTAAACATGTGGACATGGATTTTGAAAATTCTAGAGAGAATTTTAAAAGCTTCAACAGAATTTCAACAATTTTGAGAGGGATTTGAAAAGTTTCAATGGGAATGGGAAGAATTGGGACAAAAATTGGAAAATTTTTAAGGGACTTTGAAAAAATTTCAACTGGAATTTTAGCCATTTTTTGACGTGAAATTGTAAACATGTGGACATGGATTTTGAAAATTCTAGAGAGAATTTTAAAAGCTTCAAGAGAATTTCAACAATTTGGAGAGGGATTTGAAAAGTTTCAATGGGAATGGGAAGAATTGGGACAAAAATTGGAAAATTTTTAAGGGACTTTGAAAAAATTTCAACTGGAATTTTAGCAATTTTTTGACGTGAAATTTTAAACATGTTGAAGTGGATTTTGAAAATTCTAGAGAGAATTTTAAAAGCTTCAACAGAATTTCAACAATTTGGAGAGGGATTTGAAAAGTTTCAATGGGAATGGGAAGAATTGGGACAAAAATTGGAAAATTTTTAAGGGACTTTGAAAAAATTTCAACTGGAATTTTAGCCATTTTTTGACGTGAAATTGTAAACATGTGGACATGGATTTTGAAAATTCTAGAGAGAATTTTAAAAGCTTCAAGAGAATTTCACCAATTTTGAGAGGGATTTGAAAGGTTTCAATGGGAATGGGAAGAATTGGGACAAAAATTGGAAATTTTTTAAGGGACTTTGAAAAAATTTCAACTGGAATTTTAGCCATTTTTTGACGTGAAATTTTAAACATGTTGAAGTGGATTTTGAAAATTCTAGAGAGAATTTTAAAAGCTTCAACAGAATTTCTACAATTTTGAGAGGGATTTGAAAAGTTTCAATGGGAATGGGAAGAATTGGGACAAAAATTGGAAAATTTTTAAGGGACTTTGAAAAAATTTCAACTGGAATTTTAGCAATTTTTTTACGTGAAATTGTAAACATGTGGACATGGATTTTGAAAATTCTAGAGAGAATTTTAAAAGCTTCAAGAGAATTTCAACAATTTGGAGAGGGATTTGAAAAGTTTCAATGGGAATGGGAAGAATTGGGACAAAAATTGGAAAATTTTTAAGGGACTTTGAAAAAATTTCAACTGGAATTTTAGCCATTTTTTGACGTGAAACTGTAAACATGTGGCCATGGATTTTGAAAATTCTAGAGAGAATTTTAAAAGCTTCAAGAGAATTTCAACAATTTTGAGAGGGATTTGAAAAGTTTCAATGGGAATGGGAAGAATTGGGACAAAAATTGGAAAATTTTTAAGGGACTTTGAAAAAATTTCAACTGGAATTTTAGTCATTTTTTTATGTGAAATTGTAAACATGTGGACATGGATTTTGAAAATTCTAGAGAGAATTTTAAAAGCTTCAACAGAATTTCAACAATTTTGAGAGGGATTTGAAAAGTTTCAATGGGAATGGGAAGAATTGGGACAAAAATTGGAAAATTTTTAAGGGACTTTGAAAAAATTTCAACTGGAATTTTAGCAATTTTTTTGACGTGAAATTGTAAACATGTGGACATGGATTTTGAAAATTCTAGAGAGAATTTTAAAAGCTTCAACAGAATTTCAACAATTTTGAGAGGAATTTGAAAAGTTTCAATGGGAATGGGAAGAATTGGGACAAAAATTGGAAAATTTTTAAGGGACTTTGAAAAAATTTCAACTGGAATATTAGCCATTTTGTTACGTGAAATTGTAAACATGTGGACATGGATTTTGAAAATTCTAGAGAGAATTTTAAAAGCTTCAAGAGAATTTCAACAATTTTGAGAGGGATTTGAAAAGTTTCAATGGGAATGGGAAGAATTGGGACAAAAAATGGAAAATTTTTAAGGGACTTTGAAAAAATTTCAACTGGAATTTTAGCCATTTTTTGACGTGAAATTGTAAACATGTGGCCATGGATTTTGAAAATTCTAGAGAGAATTTTAAAAGCTTCAAGAGAATTTCAACAATTTGGAGAGGGATTTGAAAAGTTTCAATGGGAATGGGAAGAATTGGGACAAAAATTGGAAAATTTTTAAGGGACTTTGAAAAAATTTCAACTGGAATTTTAGCAATTTTTTGACGTGAAATTTTAAACATGTTGAAGTGGATTTTGAAAATTCTAGAGAGAATTTTAAAAGCTTCAACAGAATTTCAACAATTTGGAGAGGGATTTGAAAAGTTTCAATGGGAATGGGAAGAATTGGGACAAAAATTGGAAAATTTTTAAGGGACTTTGAAAAAATTTCAACTGGAATTTTAGCCATTTTTTGACGTGAAATTGTAAACATGTGGACATGGATTTTGAAAATTCTAGAGAGAATTTTAAAAGCTTCAAGAGAATTTCAACAATTTTGAGAGGGATTTGAAAGGTTTCAATGGGAATGGGAAGAATTGGGACAAAAATTGGAAAATTTTTAAGGGACTTTGAAAAAATTTCAACTGGAATTTTAGCCATTTTTTGACGTGAAATTTTAAACATGTTGAAGTGGATTTTGAAAATTCTAGAGAGAATTTTAAAAGCTTCAACAGAATTTCAACAATTTTGAGAGGGATTTGAAAAGTTTCAATGGGAATGGGAAGAATTGGGACAAAAATGGGAAAATTTTTAAGGGACTTTGAAAAAATTTCAACTGGAATTTTAGCCATTTTTTGACGTGAAATTGTAAACATGTGGACATGGATTTTGAAAATTCTAGAGAGAATTTTAAAAGCTTCAAGAGAATTTCAACAATTTTGAGAGGGATTTGAAAAGTTTCAATGGGAATGGGAAGAATTGGGACAAAAATTGGAAAATTTTTAAGGGACTTTGAAAAAATTTCAACTGGAATTTTAGCCATTTTTTGACGTGAAACTGTAAACATGTGGCCATGGATTTTGAAAATTCTAGAGAGAATTTTAAAAGCTTCAAGAGAATTTCAACAATTTTGAGAGGGATTTGAAAAGTTTCAATGGGAATGGGAAGAATTGGGACAAAAATTGGAAAATTTTTAAGGGACTTTGAAAAAATTTCAACTGGAATTTTAGCCATTTTTTTATGTGAAATTGTAAACATGTGGACATGGATTTTGAAAATTCTAGAGAGAATTTTAAAAGCTTCAAGAGAATTTCAACAATTTTGAGAGGGATTTGAAAAGTTTCAATGGGAATGGGAAGAATTGGGACAAAAATTGGAAAATTTTTAAGGGACTTTGAAAAAATTTCAACTGGAATTTTAGCAATTTTTTGACGTGAAATTGTAAACATGTGGACATGGATTTTGAAAATTCTAGAGAGAATTTTAAAAGCTTCAAGAGAATTTCAACAATTTTGAGAGGGATTTGAAAAGTTTCAATGGGAATGGGAAGAATTGGGACAAAAATTGGAAAATTTTTAAGGGACTTTGAAAAAATTTCAACTGGAATTTTAGCCATTTTTTGACGTGAAATTGTAAACATGTGGACATGGATTTTGAAAATTCTAGAGAGAATTTTAAAAGCTTCAAGAGAATTTCAACAATTTTGAGAGGCATTTGAAAAGTTTCAATGGGAATGGGAAGAATTGGGACAAAAATTGGAAAATTTTTAAGGGACTTTGAAAAAATTTCAACTGGAATTTTAGCCATTTTTTGACGTGAAATTGTAAACATGTGGACATGGATTTTGAAAATTCTAGAGAGAATTTTAAAAGCTTCAACAGAATTTCAACAATTTTGAGAGGGATTTGAAAAGTTTCAATGGGAATGGGAAGAATTGGGACAAAAATTGGAAAATTTTTAAGGGACTTTGAAAAAATTTCAACTGGAATTTTAGCAATTTTTTTGACGTGAAATTGTAAACATGTGGACATGGATTTTGAAAATTCTAGAGAGAATTTTAAAAGCTTCAACAGAATTTCAACAATTTTGAGAGGAATTTGAAAAGTTTCAATGGGAATGGGAAGAATTGGGACAAAAATTGGAAAATTTTTAAGGGACTTTGAAAAAATTTCAACTGGAATATTAGCCATTTTGTTACGTGAAATTGTAAACATGTGGACATGGATTTTGAAAATTCTAGAGAGAATTTTAAAAGCTTCAACAGAATTTCAAAAATTTTGAGAGGAATTTGAAAAGTTTCAATGGGAATGGGAAGAATTGGGACAAAAATTGGAAAATTTTTAAGGGACTTTGAAAAAATTTCAACTGGAATTTTAGCAATTTTTTGACGTGAAATTGTAAACATGTGGCCATGGATTTTGAAAATTCTAGAGAGAATTTTAAAAGCTTCAAGAGAATTTCAACAATTTTGAGAGGGATTTGAAAAGTTTCAATGGGAATGGGAAGAATTGGGACAAAAATTGGAAAACTTTTAAGGGACTTTGAAAAAATTTCAACTGGAATTTTAGCCATTTTTTGACGTGAAATTGTAAACATGTGGACATGGATTTTGAAAATTCTAGAGAGAATTTTAAAAGCTTCAAGAGAATTTCAACAATTTTGAGAGGGATTTGAAAAGTTTCAATGGGAATGGGAAGAATTGGGACAAAAAATGGAAAATTTTTAAGGGACTTTGAAAAAATTTCAACTGGAATTTTAGCCATTTTTTGACGTGAAATTGTAAACATGTGGCCATGGATTTTGAAAATTCTAGAGAGAATTTTAAAAGCTTCAAGAGAATTTCAACAATTTGGAGAGGGATTTGAAAAGTTTCAATGGGAATGGGAAGAATTGGGACAAAAATTGGAAAATTTTTAAGGGACTTTGAAAAAATTTCAACTGGAATTTTAGCAATTTTTTGACGTGAAATTGTAAACATGTTGAAGTGGATTTTGAAAATTCTAGAGAGAATTTTAAAAGCTTCAACAGAATTTCAACAATTTGGAGAGGGATTTGAAAAGTTTCAATGGGAATGGGAAGAATTGGGACAAAAATTGGAAAATTTTTAAGGGACTTTGAAAAAATTTCAACTGGAATTTTAGCCATTTTTTGACGTGAAATTGTAAACATGTGGACATGGATTTTGAAAATTCTAGAGAGAATTTTAAAAGCTTCAAGAGAATTTCACCAATTTTGAGAGGGATTTGAAAGGTTTCAATGGGAATGGGAAGAATTGGGACAAAAATTGGAAAATTTTTAAGGGACTTTGAAAAAATTTCAACTGGAATTTTAGCCATTTTTTGACGTGAAATTTTAAACATGTTGAAGTGGATTTTGAAAATTCTAGAGAGAATTTTAAAAGCTTCAACAGAATTTCTACAATTTTGAGAGGGATTTGAAAAGTTTCAATGGGAATGGGAAGAATTGGGACAAAAATTGGAAAATTTTTAAGGGACTTTGAAAAAATTTCAACTGGAATTTTAGCAATTTTTTGACGTGAAATTGTAAACATGTGGACATGGATTTTGAAAATTCTAGAGAGAATTTTAAAAGCTTCAAGAGAATTTCAACAATTTGGAGAGGGATTTGAAAAGTTTCAATGGGAATGGGAAGAATTGGGACAAAAATTGGAAAATTTTTAAGGGACTTTGAAAAAATTTCAACTGGAATTTTAGCCATTTTTTGACGTGAAACTGTAAACATGTGGCCATGGATTTTGAAAATTCTAGAGAGAATTTTAAAAGCTTCAAGAGAATTTCAACGATTTTGAGAGGGATTTGAAAAGTTTCAATGGGAATGGGAAGAATTGGGACAAAAATTGGAAAATTTTTAAGGGACTTTGAAAAAATTTCAACTGGAATTTTAGCCATTTTTTTATGTGAAATTGTAAACATGTGGACATGGATTTTGAAAATTCTAGAGAGAATTTTAAAAGCTTCAACAGAATTTCAACAATTTTGAGAGGGATTTGAAAAGTTTCAATGGGAATGGGAAGAATTGGGACAAAAATTGGAAAATTTTTAAGGGACTTTGAAAAAATTTCAACTGGAATTTTAGCAATTTTTTTGACGTGAAATTGTAAACATGTGGACATGGATTTTGAAAATTCTAGAGAGAATTTTAAAAGCTTCAAGAGAATTTCAACAATTTTGAGAGGCATTTGAAAAGTTTCAATGGGAATGGGAAGAATTGGGACAAAAATTGGAAAATTTTTAAGGGACTTTGAAAAAATTTCAACTGGAATTTTAGCCATTTTTTGACGTGAAATTGTAAACATGTGGACATGGATTTTGAAAATTCTAGAGAGAATTTTAAAAGCTTCAACAGAATTTCAACAATTTTGAGAGGGATTTGAAAAGTTTCAATGGGAATGGGAAGAATTGGGACAAAAATTGGAAAATTTTTAAGGGACTTTGAAAAAATTTCAACTGGAATTTTAGCAATTTTTTTGACGTGAAATTGTAAACATGTGGACATGGATTTTGAAAATTCTAGAGAGAATTTTAAAAGCTTCAACAGAATTTCAACAATTTTGAGAGGAATTTGAAAAGTTTCAATGGGAATGGGAAGAATTGGGACAAAAATTGGAAAATTTTTAAGGGACTTTGAAAAAATTTCAACTGGAATATTAGCCATTTTGTTACGTGAAATTGTAAACATGTGGACATGGATTTTGAAAATTCTAGAGAGAATTTTAAAAGCTTCAACAGAATTTCAAAAATTTTGAGAGGAATTTGAAAAGTTTCAATGGGAATGGGAAGAATTGGGACAAAAATTGGAAAATTTTTAAGGGACTTTGAAAAAATTTCAACTGGAATTTTAGCAATTTTTTGACGTGAAATTGTAAACATGTGGCCATGGATTTTGAAAATTCTAGAGAGAATTTTAAAAGCTTCAAGAGAATTTCAACAATTTTGAGAGGGATTTGAAAAGTTTCAATGGGAATGGGAAGAATTGGGACAAAAATTGGAAAACTTTTAAGGGACTTTGAAAAAATTTCAACTGGAATTTTAGCCATTTTTTGACGTGAAATTGTAAACATGTGGACATGGATTTTGAAAATTCTAGAGAGAATTTTAAAAGCTTCAAGAGAATTTCAACAATTTTGAGAGGGATTTGAAAAGTTTCAATGGGAATGGGAAGAATTGGGACAAAAAATGGAAAATTTTTAAGGGACTTTGAAAAAATTTCAACTGGAATTTTAGCCATTTTTTGACGTGAAATTGTAAACATGTGGCCATGGATTTTGAAAATTCTAGAGAGAATTTTAAAAGCTTCAAGAGAATTTCAACAATTTGGAGAGGGATTTGAAAAGTTTCAATGGGAATGGGAAGAATTGGGACAAAAATTGGAAAATTTTTAAGGGACTTTGAAAAAATTTCAACTGGAATTTTAGCAATTTTTTGACGTGAAATTGTAAACATGTTGAAGTGGATTTTGAAAATTCTAGAGAGAATTTTAAAAGCTTCAACAGAATTTCAACAATTTGGAGAGGGATTTGAAAAGTTTCAATGGGAATGGGAAGAATTGGGACAAAAATTGGAAAATTTTTCAGGGACTTTGAAAAAATTTCAACTGGAATTTTAGCAATTTTTTGACGTGAAATTGTAAACATGTGGACATGGATTTTGAAAATTCTAGAGAGAATTTTAAAAGCTTCAAGAGAATTTCACCAATTTTGAGAGGGATTTGAAAGGTTTCAATGGGAATGGGAAGAATTGGGACAAAAATTGGAAAATTTTTAAGGGACTTTGAAAAAATTTCAACTGGAATTTTAGCCATTTTTTGACGTGAAATTTTAAACATGTTGAAGTGGATTTTGAAAATTCTAGAGAGAATTTTAAAAGCTTCAACAGAATTTCTACAATTTTGAGAGGGATTTGAAAAGTTTCAATGGGAATGGGAAGAATTGGGACAAAAATTGGAAAATTTTTAAGGGACTTTGAAAAAATTTCAACTGGAATTTTAGCAATTTTTTGACGTGAAATTGTAAACATGTGGACATGGATTTTGAAAATTCTAGAGAGAATTTTAAAAGCTTCAAGAGAATTTCAACAATTTGGAGAGGGATTTGAAAAGTTTCAATGGGAATGGGAAGAATTGGGACAAAAATTGGAAAATTTTTAAGGGACTTTGAAAAAATTTCAACTGGAATTTTAGCCATTTTTTGACGTGAAACTGTAAACATGTGGCCATGGATTTTGAAAATTCTAGAGAGAATTTTAAAAGCTTCAAGAGAATTTCAACGATTTTGAGAGGGATTTGAAAAGTTTCAATGGGAATGGGAAGAATTGGGACAAAAATTGGAAAATTTTTAAGGGACTTTGAAAAAATTTCAACTGGAATTTTAGCCATTTTTTTATGTGAAATTGTAAACATGTGGACATGGATTTTGAAAATTCTAGAGAGAATTTTAAAAGCTTCAACAGAATTTCAACAATTTTGAGAGGGATTTGAAAAGTTTCAATGGGAATGGGAAGAATTGGGACAAAAATTGGAAAATTTTTAAGGGACTTTGAAAAAATTTCAACTGGAATTTTAGCAATTTTTTTGACGTGAAATTGTAAACATGTGGACATGGATTTTGAAAATTCTAGAGAGAATTTTAAAAGCTTCAACAGAATTTCAACAATTTTGAGAGGAATTTGAAAAGTTTCAATGGGAATGGGAAGAATTGGGACAAAAATTGGAAAATTTTTAAGGGACTTTGAAAAAATTTCAACTGGAATATTAGCCATTTTGTTACGTGAAATTGTAAACATGTGGACATGGATTTTGAAAATTCTAGAGAGAATTTTAAAAGCTTCAACAGAATTTCAAAAATTTTGAGAGGAATTTGAAAAGTTTCAATGGGAATGGGAAGAATTGGGACAAAAATTGGAAAATTTTTAAGGGACTTTGAAAAAATTTCAACTGGAATTTTAGCCATTTTTTGACGTGAAATTGTAAACATGTGGCCATGGATTTTGAAAATTCTAGAGAGAATTTTAAAAGCTTCAAGAGAATTTCAACAATTTTGAGAGGGATTTGAAAAGTTTCAATGGGAATGGGAAGAATTGGGACAAAAATTGGAAAACTTTTAAGGGACTTTGAAAAAATTTCAACTGGAATTTTAGCCATTTTTTGACGTGAAATTGTAAACATGTGGACATGGATTTTGAAAATTCTAGAGAGAATTTTAAAAGCTTCAAGAGAATTTCAACAATTTTGAGAGGGATTTGAAAAGTTTCAATGGGAATGGGAAGAATTGGGACAAAAATTGGAAAATTTTTAAGGGACTTTGAAAAAATTTCAACTGGAATTTTAGCCATTTTTTGACGTGAAATTGTAAACATGTGGACATGGATTTTGAAAATTCTAGAGAGAATTTTAAAAGCTTCAAGAGAATTTCAACAATTTGGAGAGGGATTTGAAAAGTTTCAATGGGAATGGGAAGAATTGGGACAAAAATTGGAAAATTTTTAAGGGACTTTGAAAAAATTTCAACTGGAATTTTAGCAATTTTTTGACGTGAAATTTTAAACATGTTGAAGTGGATTTTGAAAATTCTAGAGAGAATTTTAAAAGCTTCAACAGAATTTCAACAATTTGGAGAGGGATTTGAAAAGTTTCAATGGGAATGGGAAGAATTGGGACAAAAATTGGAAAATTTTTAAGGGACTTTGAAAAAATTTCAACTGGAATTTTAGCCATTTTTTGACGTGAAATTGTAAACATGTGGACATGGATTTTGAAAATTCTAGAGAGAATTTTAAAAGCTTCAAGAGAATTTCACCAATTTTGAGAGGGATTTGAAAGGTTTCAATGGGAATGGGAAGAATTGGGACAAAAATTGGAAAATTTTTAAGGGACTTTGAAAAAATTTCAACTGGAATTTTAGCCATTTTTTGACGTGAAATTTTAAACATGTTGAAGTGGATTTTGAAAATTCTAGAGAGAATTTTAAAAGCTTCAACAGAATTTCTACAATTTTGAGAGGGATTTGAAAAGTTTCAATGGGAATGGGAAGAATTGGGACAAAAATTGGAAAATTTTTAAGGGACTTTGAAAAAATTTCAACTGGAATTTTAGCAATTTTTTTACGTGAAATTGTAAACATGTGGCCATGGATTTTGAAAATTCTAGAGAGAATTTTAAAAGCTTCAAGAGAATTTCAACAATTTGGAGAGGGATTTGAAAAGTTTCAATGGGAATGGGAAGAATTGGGACAAAAATTGGAAAATTTTTAAGGGACTTTGAAAAAATTTCAACTGGAATTTTAGCCATTTTTTGACGTGAAACTGTAAACATGTGGCCATGGATTTTGAAAATTCTAGAGAGAATTTTAAAAGCTTCAAGAGAATTTCAACAATTTTGAGAGGGATTTGAAAAGTTTCAATGGGAATGGGAAGAATTGGGACAAAAATTGGAAAATTTTTAAGGGACTTTGAAAAAATTTCAACTGGAATTTTAGTCATTTTTTTATGTGAAATTGTAAACATGTGGACATGGATTTTGAAAATTCTAGAGAGAATTTTAAAAGCTTCAACAGAATTTCAACAATTTTGAGAGGGATTTGAAAAGTTTCAATGGGAATGGGAAGAATTGGGACAAAAATTGGAAAATTTTTAAGGGACTTTGAAAAAATTTCAACTGGAATTTTAGCAATTTTTTTGACGTGAAATTGTAAACATGTGGACATGGATTTTGAAAATTCTAGAGAGAATTTTAAAAGCTTCAACAGAATTTCAACAATTTTGAGAGGAATTTGAAAAGTTTCAATGGGAATGGGAAGAATTGGGACAAAAATTGGAAAATTTTTAAGGGACTTTGAAAAAATTTCAACTGGAATATTAGCCATTTTGTTACGTGAAATTGTAAACATGTGGACATGGATTTTGAAAATTCTAGAGAGAATTTTAAAAGCTTCAAGAGAATTTCAACAATTTTGAGAGGGATTTGAAAAGTTTCAATGGGAATGGGAAGAATTGGGACAAAAAATGGAAAATTTTTAAGGGACTTTGAAAAAATTTCAACTGGAATTTTAGCCATTTTTTGACGTGAAATTGTAAACATGTGGCCATGGATTTTGAAAATTCTAGAGAGAATTTTAAAAGCTTCAAGAGAATTTCAACAATTTGGAGAGGGATTTGAAAAGTTTCAATGGGAATGGGAAGAATTGGGACAAAAATTGGAAAATTTTTAAGGGACTTTGAAAAAATTTCAACTGGAATTTTAGCAATTTTTTGACGTGAAATTTTAAACATGTTGAAGTGGATTTTGAAAATTCTAGAGAGAATTTTAAAAGCTTCAACAGAATTTCAACAATTTGGAGAGGGATTTGAAAAGTTTCAATGGGAATGGGAAGAATTGGGACAAAAATTGGAAAATTTTTAAGGGACTTTGAAAAAATTTCAACTGGAATTTTAGCCATTTTTTGACGTGAAATTGTAAACATGTGGACATGGATTTTGAAAATTCTAGAGAGAATTTTAAAAGCTTCAAGAGAATTTCAACAATTTTGAGAGGGATTTGAAAGGTTTCAATGGGAATGGGAAGAATTGGGACAAAAATTGGAAAATTTTTAAGGGACTTTGAAAAAATTTCAACTGGAATTTTAGCCATTTTTTGACGTGAAATTTTAAACATGTTGAAGTGGATTTTGAAAATTCTAGAGAGAATTTTAAAAGCTTCAACAGAATTTCAACAATTTTGAGAGGGATTTGAAAAGTTTCAATGGGAATGGGAAGAATTGGGACAAAAATGGGAAAATTTTTAAGGGACTTTGAAAAAATTTCAACTGGAATTTTAGCCATTTTTTGACGTGAAATTGTAAACATGTGGACATGGATTTTGAAAATTCTAGAGAGAATTTTAAAAGCTTCAAGAGAATTTCAACAATTTTGAGAGGGATTTGAAAAGTTTCAATGGGAATGGGAAGAATTGGGACAAAAATTGGAAAATTTTTAAGGGACTTTGAAAAAATTTCAACTGGAATTTTAGCCATTTTTTGACGTGAAACTGTAAACATGTGGCCATGGATTTTGAAAATTCTAGAGAGAATTTTAAAAGCTTCAAGAGAATTTCAACAATTTTGAGAGGGATTTGAAAAGTTTCAATGGGAATGGGAAGAATTGGGACAAAAATTGGAAAATTTTTAAGGGACTTTGAAAAAATTTCAACTGGAATTTTAGCCATTTTTTTATGTGAAATTGTAAACATGTGGACATGGATTTTGAAAATTCTAGAGAGAATTTTAAAAGCTTCAAGAGAATTTCAACAATTTTGAGAGGGATTTGAAAAGTTTCAATGGGAATGGGAAGAATTGGGACAAAAATTGGAAAATTTTTAAGGGACTTTGAAAAAATTTCAACTGGAATTTTAGCAATTTTTTGACGTGAAATTGTAAACATGTGGACATGGATTTTGAAAATTCTAGAGAGAATTTTAAAAGCTTCAAGAGAATTTCAACAATTTTGAGAGGGATTTGAAAAGTTTCAATGGGAATGGGAAGAATTGGGACAAAAATTGGAAAATTTTTAAGGGACTTTGAAAAAATTTCAACTGGAATTTTAGCCATTTTTTGACGTGAAATTGTAAACATGTGGCCATGGATTTTGAAAATTCTAGAGAGAATTTTAAAAGCTTCAACAGAATTTCAACAATTTGGAGAGGGATTTGAAAAGTTTCAATGGGAATGGGAAGAATTGGGACAAAAATTGGAAAATTTTTAAGGGACTTTGAAAAAATTTCAACTGGAATTTTAGCCATTTTTTGACGTGAAATTGTAAACATGTGGACATGGATTTTGAAAATTCTAGAGAGAATTTTAAAAGCTTCAACAGAATTTCAACAATTTTGAGAGGGATTTGAAAAGTTTCAATGGGAATGGGAAGAATTGGGACAAAAATTGGAAAATTTTTAAGGGACTTTGAAAAAATTTCAACTGGAATTTTAGCAATTTTTTTGACGTGAAATTGTAAACATGTGGACATGGATTTTGAAAATTCTAGAGAGAATTTTAAAAGCTTCAACAGAATTTCAACAATTTTGAGAGGAATTTGAAAAGTTTCAATGGGAATGGGAAGAATTGGGACAAAAATTGGAAAATTTTTAAGGGACTTTGAAAAAATTTCAACTGGAATATTAGCCATTTTGTTACGTGAAATTGTAAACATGTGGACATGGATTTTGAAAATTCTAGAGAGAATTTTAAAAGCTTCAACAGAATTTCAAAAATTTTGAGAGGAATTTGAAAAGTTTCAATGGGAATGGGAAGAATTGGGACAAAAATTGGAAAATTTTTAAGGGACTTTGAAAAAATTTCAACTGGAATTTTAGCAATTTTTTGACGTGAAATTGTAAACATGTGGCCATGGATTTTGAAAATTCTAGAGAGAATTTTAAAAGCTTCAAGAGAATTTCAACAATTTTGAGAGGGATTTGAAAAGTTTCAATGGGAATGGGAAGAATTGGGACAAAAATTGGAAAACTTTTAAGGGACTTTGAAAAAATTTCAACTGGAATTTTAGCCATTTTTTGACGTGAAATTGTAAACATGTGGACATGGATTTTGAAAATTCTAGAGAGAATTTTAAAAGCTTCAAGAGAATTTCAACAATTTTGAGAGGGATTTGAAAAGTTTCAATGGGAATGGGAAGAATTGGGACAAAAAATGGAAAATTTTTAAGGGACTTTGAAAAAATTTCAACTGGAATTTTAGCCATTTTTTGACGTGAAATTGTAAACATGTGGCCATGGATTTTGAAAATTCTAGAGAGAATTTTAAAAGCTTCAAGAGAATTTCAACAATTTGGAGAGGGATTTGAAAAGTTTCAATGGGAATGGGAAGAATTGGGACAAAAATTGGAAAATTTTTAAGGGACTTTGAAAAAATTTCAACTGGAATTTTAGCAATTTTTTGACGTGAAATTGTAAACATGTTGAAGTGGATTTTGAAAATTCTAGAGAGAATTTTAAAAGCTTCAACAGAATTTCAACAATTTGGAGAGGGATTTGAAAAGTTTCAATGGGAATGGGAAGAATTGGGACAAAAATTGGAAAATTTTTAAGGGACTTTGAAAAAATTTCAACTGGAATTTTAGCCATTTTTTGACGTGAAATTGTAAACATGTGGACATGGATTTTGAAAATTCTAGAGAGAATTTTAAAAGCTTCAAGAGAATTTCAACAATTTTGAGAGGGATTTGAAAGGTTTCAATGGGAATGGGAAGAATTGGGACAAAAATTGGAAAATTTTTAAGGGACTTTGAAAAAATTTCAACTGGAATTTTAGCCATTTTTTGACGTGAAATTTTAAACATGTTGAAGTGGATTTTGAAAATTCTAGAGAGAATTTTAAAAGCTTCAACAGAATTTCAACAATTTTGAGAGGGATTTGAAAAGTTTCAATGGGAATGGGAAGAATTGGGACAAAAATGGGAAAATTTTTAAGGGACTTTGAAAAAATTTCAACTGGAATTTTAGCCATTTTTTGACGTGAAATTGTAAACATGTGGACATGGATTTTGAAAATTCTAGAGAGAATTTTAAAAGCTTCAAGAGAATTTCAACAATTTTGAGAGGGATTTGAAAAGTTTCAATGGGAATGGGAAGAATTGGGACAAAAATTGGAAAATTTTTCAGGGACTTTGAAAAAATTTCAACTGGAATTTTAGCAATTTTTTGACGTGAAATTGTAAACATGTGGACATGGATTTTGAAAATTCTAGAGAGAATTTTAAAAGCTTCAAGAGAATTTCAACAATTTTGAGAGGGATTTGAAAAGTTTCAATGGGAATGGGAAGAATTGGGACAAAAATTGGAAAATTTTTCAGGGACTTTGAAAAAATTTCAACTGGAATTTTAGCCATTTTTTGACGTGAAATTGTAAACATGTGGACATGGATTTTGAAAATTCTAGAGAGAATTTTAAAAGCTTCAACAGAATTTCAACAATTTTGAGAGGGATTTGAAAAGTTTCAATGGGAATGGGAAGAATTGGGACAAAAATTGGAAAATTTTTAAGGGACTTTGAAAAAATTTCAACTGGAATTTTAGCAATTTTTTTGACGTGAAATTGTAAACATGTGGACATGGATTTTGAAAATTCTAGAGAGAATTTTAAAAGCTTCAACAGAATTTCAACAATTTTGAGAGGAATTTGAAAAGTTTCAATGGGAATGGGAAGAATTGGGACAAAAATTGGAAAATTTTTAAGGGACTTTGAAAAAATTTCAACTGGAATATTAGCCATTTTGTTACGTGAAATTGTAAACATGTGGACATGGATTTTGAAAATTCTAGAGAGAATTTTAAAAGCTTCAACAGAATTTCAACAATTTTGAGAGAGATTTGAAAAGTTTCAATGGGAATGGGAAGAATTGGGACAAAAATTGGAAAATTTTTAAGGGACTTTGAAAAAATTTCAACTGGAATTTTAGCCATTTTTTGACGTGAAATTGTAAACATGTGGACATGGATTTTGAAAATTCTAGAGAGAATTTTAAAAGCTTCAAGAGAATTTCAACAATTTGGAGAGGGATTTGAAAAGTTTCAATGGGAATGGGAAGAATTGGGACAAAAATTGGAAAATTTTTAAGGGACTTTGAAAAAATTTCAACTGGAATTTTAGCAATTTTTTGACGTGAAATTGTAAACATGTGGACATGGATTTTGAAAATTCTAGAGAGAATTTTAAAAGCTTCAAGAGAATTTCAACAATTTTGAGAGGGATTTGAAAAGTTTCAATGGGAATGGGAAGAATTGGGACAAAAATTGGAAAATTTTTAAGGGACTTTGAAAAAATTTCAACTGGAATTTTAGCCATTTTTTGACGTGAAACTGTAAACATGTGGCCATGGATTTTGAAAATTCTAGAGAGAATTTTAAAAGCTTCAAGAGAATTTCAACAATTTTGAGAGGGATTTGAAAAGTTTCAATGGGAATGGGAAGAATTGGGACAAAAATTGGAAAATTTTTAAGGGACTTTGAAAAAATTTCAACTGGAATTTTAGCCATTTTTTTATGTGAAATTGTAAACATGTGGACATGGATTTTGAAAATTCTAGAGAGAATTTTAAAAGCTTCAAGAGAATTTCAACAATTTGGAGAGGGATTTGAAAAGTTTCAATGGGAATGGGAAGAATTGGGACAAAAATTGGAAAATTTTTAAGGGACTTTGAAAAAATTTCAACTGGAATTTTAGCCATTTTTTGACGTGAAATTTTAAACATGTTGAAGTGGATTTTGAAAATTCTAGAGAGAATTTTAAAAGCTTCAACAGAATTTCAACAATTTGGAGAGGGATTTGAAAAGTTTCAATGGGAATGGGAAGAATTGGGACAAAAATTGGAAAATTTTTAAGGGACTTTGAAAAAATTTCAACTGGAATTTTAGCCATTTTTTGACGTGAAATTGTAAACATGTGGACATGGATTTTGAAAATTCTAGAGAGAATTTTAAAAGCTTCAAGAGAATTTCAACAATTTTGAGAGGGATTTGAAAGGTTTCAATGGGAATGGGAAGAATTGGGACAAAAATTGGAAAATTTTTAAGGGACTTTGAAAAAATTTCAACTGGAATTTTAGCCATTTTTTGACGTGAAATTTTAAACATGTTGAAGTGGATTTTGAAAATTCTAGAGAGAATTTTAAAAGCTTCAACAGAATTTCAACAATTTTGAGAGGGATTTGAAAAGTTTCAATGGGAATGGGAAGAATTGGGACAAAAATGGGAAAATTTTTAAGGGACTTTGAAAAAATTTCAACTGGAATTTTAGCCATTTTTTGACGTGAAATTGTAAACATGTGGACATGGATTTTGAAAATTCTAGAGAGAATTTTAAAAGCTTCAAGAGAATTTCAACAATTTTGAGAGGGATTTGAAAAGTTTCAATGGGAATGGGAAGAATTGGGACAAAAATTGGAAAATTTTTAAGGGACTTTGAAAAAATTTCAACTGGAATTTTAGCCATTTTTTGACGTGAAACTGTAAACATGTGGCCATGGATTTTGAAAATTCTAGAGAGAATTTTAAAAGCTTCAAGAGAATTTCAACAATTTTGAGAGGGATTTGAAAAGTTTCAATGGGAATGGGAAGAATTGGGACAAAAATTGGAAAATTTTTAAGGGACTTTGAAAAAATTTCAACTGGAATTTTAGCCATTTTTTTATGTGAAATTGTAAACATGTGGACATGGATTTTGAAAATTCTAGAGAGAATTTTAAAAGCTTCAAGAGAATTTCAACAATTTTGAGAGGGATTTGAAAAGTTTCAATGGGAATGGGAAGAATTGGGACAAAAATTGGAAAATTTTTCAGGGACTTTGAAAAAATTTCAACTGGAATTTTAGCAATTTTTTGACGTGAAATTGTAAACATGTGGACATGGATTTTGAAAATTCTAGAGAGAATTTTAAAAGCTTCAAGAGAATTTCAACAATTTTGAGAGGGATTTGAAAAGTTTCAATGGGAATGGGAAGAATTGGGACAAAAATTGGAAAATTTTTAAGGGACTTTGAAAAAATTTCAACTGGAATTTTAGCCATTTTTTGACGTGAAATTGTAAACATGTGGACATGGATTTTGAAAATTCTAGAGAGAATTTTAAAAGCTTCAAGAGAATTTCAACAATTTTGAGAGGCATTTGAAAAGTTTCAATGGGAATGGGAAGAATTGGGACAAAAATTGGAAAATTTTTAAGGGACTTTGAAAAAATTTCAACTGGAATTTTAGCCATTTTTTGACGTGAAATTGTAAACATGTGGACATGGATTTTGAAAATTCTAGAGAGAATTTTAAAAGCTTCAACAGAATTTCAACAATTTTGAGAGGGATTTGAAAAGTTTCAATGGGAATGGGAAGAATTGGGACAAAAATTGGAAAATTTTTAAGGGACTTTGAAAAAATTTCAACTGGAATTTTAGCAATTTTTTTGACGTGAAATTGTAAACATGTGGACATGGATTTTGAAAATTCTAGAGAGAATTTTAAAAGCTTCAACAGAATTTCAACAATTTTGAGAGGAATTTGAAAAGTTTCAATGGGAATGGGAAGAATTGGGACAAAAATTGGAAAATTTTTAAGGGACTTTGAAAAAATTTCAACTGGAATATTAGCCATTTTGTTACGTGAAATTGTAAACATGTGGACATGGATTTTGAAAATTCTAGAGAGAATTTTAAAAGCTTCAACAGAATTTCAAAAATTTTGAGAGGAATTTGAAAAGTTTCAATGGGAATGGGAAGAATTGGGACAAAAATTGGAAAATTTTTAAGGGACTTTGAAAAAATTTCAACTGGAATTTTAGCAATTTTTTGACGTGAAATTGTAAACATGTGGCCATGGATTTTGAAAATTCTAGAGAGAATTTTAAAAGCTTCAAGAGAATTTCAACAATTTTGAGAGGGATTTGAAAAGTTTCAATGGGAATGGGAAGAATTGGGACAAAAATTGGAAAACTTTTAAGGGACTTTGAAAAAATTTCAACTGGAATTTTAGCCATTTTTTGACGTGAAATTGTAAACATGTGGACATGGATTTTGAAAATTCTAGAGAGAATTTTAAAAGCTTCAAGAGAATTTCAACAATTTTGAGAGGGATTTGAAAAGTTTCAATGGGAATGGGAAGAATTGGGACAAAAAATGGAAAATTTTTAAGGGACTTTGAAAAAATTTCAACTGGAATTTTAGCCATTTTTTGACGTGAAATTGTAAACATGTGGCCATGGATTTTGAAAATTCTAGAGAGAATTTTAAAAGCTTCAAGAGAATTTCAACAATTTGGAGAGGGATTTGAAAAGTTTCAATGGGAATGGGAAGAATTGGGACAAAAATTGGAAAATTTTTAAGGGACTTTGAAAAAATTTCAACTGGAATTTTAGCAATTTTTTGACGTGAAATTGTAAACATGTTGAAGTGGATTTTGAAAATTCTAGAGAGAATTTTAAAAGCTTCAACAGAATTTCAACAATTTGGAGAGGGATTTGAAAAGTTTCAATGGGAATGGGAAGAATTGGGACAAAAATTGGAAAATTTTTAAGGGACTTTGAAAAAATTTCAACTGGAATTTTAGCCATTTTTTGACGTGAAATTGTAAACATGTGGACATGGATTTTGAAAATTCTAGAGAGAATTTTAAAAGCTTCAAGAGAATTTCAACAATTTTGAGAGGGATTTGAAAGGTTTCAATGGGAATGGGAAGAATTGGGACAAAAATTGGAAAATTTTTAAGGGACTTTGAAAAAATTTCAACTGGAATTTTAGCCATTTTTTGACGTGAAATTTTAAACATGTTGAAGTGGATTTTGAAAATTCTAGAGAGAATTTTAAAAGCTTCAACAGAATTTCAACAATTTTGAGAGGGATTTGAAAAGTTTCAATGGGAATGGGAAGAATTGGGACAAAAATGGGAAAATTTTTAAGGGACTTTGAAAAAATTTCAACTGGAATTTTAGCCATTTTTTGACGTGAAATTGTAAACATGTGGACATGGATTTTGAAAATTCTAGAGAGAATTTTAAAAGCTTCAAGAGAATTTCAACAATTTTGAGAGGGATTTGAAAAGTTTCAATGGGAATGGGAAGAATTGGGACAAAAATTGGAAAATTTTTCAGGGACTTTGAAAAAATTTCAACTGGAATTTTAGCAATTTTTTGACGTGAAATTGTAAACATGTGGACATGGATTTTGAAAATTCTAGAGAGAATTTTAAAAGCTTCAAGAGAATTTCAACAATTTTGAGAGGGATTTGAAAAGTTTCAATGGGAATGGGAAGAATTGGGACAAAAATTGGAAAATTTTTCAGGGACTTTGAAAAAATTTCAACTGGAATTTTAGCCATTTTTTGACGTGAAATTGTAAACATGTGGACATGGATTTTGAAAATTCTAGAGAGAATTTTAAAAGCTTCAACAGAATTTCAACAATTTTGAGAGGGATTTGAAAAGTTTCAATGGGAATGGGAAGAATTGGGACAAAAATTGGAAAATTTTTAAGGGACTTTGAAAAAATTTCAACTGGAATTTTAGCAATTTTTTTGACGTGAAATTGTAAACATGTGGACATGGATTTTGAAAATTCTAGAGAGAATTTTAAAAGCTTCAACAGAATTTCAACAATTTTGAGAGGAATTTGAAAAGTTTCAATGGGAATGGGAAGAATTGGGACAAAAATTGGAAAATTTTTAAGGGACTTTGAAAAAATTTCAACTGGAATATTAGCCATTTTGTTACGTGAAATTGTAAACATGTGGACATGGATTTTGAAAATTCTAGAGAGAATTTTAAAAGCTTCAACAGAATTTCAACAATTTTGAGAGAGATTTGAAAAGTTTCAATGGGAATGGGAAGAATTGGGACAAAAATTGGAAAATTTTTAAGGGACTTTGAAAAAATTTCAACTGGAATTTTAGCCATTTTTTGACGTGAAATTGTAAACATGTGGACATGGATTTTGAAAATTCTAGAGAGAATTTTAAAAGCTTCAAGAGAATTTCAACAATTTGGAGAGGGATTTGAAAAGTTTCAATGGGAATGGGAAGAATTGGGACAAAAATTGGAAAATTTTTAAGGGACTTTGAAAAAATTTCAACTGGAATTTTAGCAATTTTTTGACGTGAAATTGTAAACATGTGGACATGGATTTTGAAAATTCTAGAGAGAATTTTAAAAGCTTCAAGAGAATTTCAACAATTTTGAGAGGGATTTGAAAAGTTTCAATGGGAATGGGAAGAATTGGGACAAAAATTGGAAAATTTTTAAGGGACTTTGAAAAAATTTCAACTGGAATTTTAGCCATTTTTTGACGTGAAACTGTAAACATGTGGCCATGGATTTTGAAAATTCTAGAGAGAATTTTAAAAGCTTCAAGAGAATTTCAACAATTTGGAGAGGGATTTGAAAAGTTTCAATGGGAATGGGAAGAATTGGGACAAAAATTGGAAAATTTTTAAGGGACTTTGAAAAAATTTCAACTGGAATTTTAGCCATTTTTTTATGTGAAATTGTAAACATGTGGACATGGATTTTGAAAATTCTAGAGAGAATTTTAAAAGCTTCAAGAGAATTTCAACAATTTTGAGAGGGATTTGAAAAGTTTCAATGGGAATGGGAAGAATTGGGACAAAAATTGGAAAATTTTTCAGGGACTTTGAAAAAATTTCAACTGGAATTTTAGCAATTTTTTGACGTGAAATTGTAAACATGTGGACATGGATTTTGAAAATTCTAGAGAGAATTTTAAAAGCTTCAAGAGAATTTCAACAATTTGGAGAGGGATTTGAAAAGTTTCAATGGGAATGGGAAGAATTGGGACAAAAATTGGAAAATTTTTAAGGGACTTTGAAAAAATTTCAACTGGAATTTTAGCCATTTTTTGACGTGAAATTGTAAACATGTGGACATGGATTTTGAAAATTCTAGAGAGAATTTTAAAAGCTTCAAGAGAATTTCAACAATTTTGAGAGGCATTTGAAAAGTTTCAATGGGAATGGGAAGAATTGGGACAAAAATTGGAAAATTTTTAAGGGACTTTGAAAAAATTTCAACTGGAATTTTAGCCATTTTTTGACGTGAAATTGTAAACATGTGGACATGGATTTTGAAAATTCTAGAGAGAATTTTAAAAGCTTCAACAGAATTTCAACAATTTTGAGAGGGATTTGAAAAGTTTCAATGGGAATGGGAAGAATTGGGACAAAAATTGGAAAATTTTTAAGGGACTTTGAAAAAATTTCAACTGGAATTTTAGCAATTTTTTTGACGTGAAATTGTAAACATGTGGACATGGATTTTGAAAATTCTAGAGAGAATTTTAAAAGCTTCAACAGAATTTCAACAATTTTGAGAGGAATTTGAAAAGTTTCAATGGGAATGGGAAGAATTGGGACAAAAATTGGAAAATTTTTAAGGGACTTTGAAAAAATTTCAACTGGAATATTAGCCATTTTGTTACGTGAAATTGTAAACATGTGGACATGGATTTTGAAAATTCTAGAGAGAATTTTAAAAGCTTCAACAGAATTTCAACAATTTTGAGAGAGATTTGAAAAGTTTCAATGGGAATGGGAAGAATTGGGACAAAAATTGGAAAATTTTTAAGGGACTTTGAAAAAATTTCAACTGGAATTTTAGCCATTTTTTGACGTGAAATTGTAAACATGTGGACATGGATTTTGAAAATTCTAGAGAGAATTTTAAAAGCTTCAAGAGAATTTCAACAATTTGGAGAGGGATTTGAAAAGTTTCAATGGGAATGGGAAGAATTGGGACAAAAATTGGAAAATTTTTAAGGGACTTTGAAAAAATTTCAACTGGAATTTTAGCAATTTTTTGACGTGAAATTTTAAACATGTTGAAGTGGATTTTGAAAATTCTAGAGAGAATTTTAAAAGCTTCAAGAGAATTTCAACAATTTGGAGAGGAATTTGAAAAGTTTCAATGGGAATGGGAAGAATTGGGACAAAAATTGGAAA
This sequence comes from Streptopelia decaocto, assembly GCF_964273445.1. Taxonomy (NCBI): domain Eukaryota; kingdom Metazoa; phylum Chordata; class Aves; order Columbiformes; family Columbidae; genus Streptopelia; species Streptopelia decaocto. The sequence continues at coordinate 46,316 of NW_028115385.1, read as the reverse complement.
ATTTTTAAGGGACTTTGAAAAAATTTCAACTGGAATTTTAGCCATTTTTTGACGTGAAATTGTAAACATGTGGACATGGATTTTGAAAATTCTAGAGAGAATTTTAAAAGCTTCAAGAGAATTTCAACAATTTTGAGAGGGATTTGAAAGGTTTCAATGGGAATGGGAAGAATTGGGACAAAAATTGGAAAATTTTTAAGGGACTTTGAAAAAATTTCAACTGGAATTTTAGCCATTTTTTGACGTGAAATTTTAAACATGTTGAAGTGGATTTTGAAAATTCTAGAGAGAATTTTAAAAGCTTCAAGAGAATTTCTACAATTTTGAGAGGGATTTGAAAAGTTTCAATGGGAATGGGAAGAATTGGGACAAAAATGGGAAAATTTTTAAGGGACTTTGAAAAAATTTCAACTGGAATTTTAGCCATTTTTTGACGTGAAATTGTAAACATGTGGCCATGGATTTTGAAAATTCTAGAGAGAATTTTAAAAGCTTCAAGAGAATTTCAACAATTTTGAGAGGGATTTGAAAAGTTTCAATGGGAATGGGAAGAATTGGGACAAAAATTGGAAAATTTTTAAGGGACTTTGAAAAAATTTCAACTGGAATTTTAGCCATTTTTTGACGTGAAATTGTAAACATGTGGACATGGATTTTGAAAATTCTAGAGAGAATTTTAAAAGCTTCAAGAGAATTTCAACAATTTGGAGAGGGATTTGTAAAGTTTCAATGGGAATGGGAAGAATTGGGACAAAAATTGGAAAATTTTGAAGGGACTTTGAAAAAATTTCAACTGGAATTTTAGCCATTTTTTGACGTGAAATTTTAAACATGTTGAAGTGGATTTTGAAAATTCTAGAGAGAATTTTAAAAGCTTCAACAGAATTTCTACAATTTTGAGAGGAATTTGAAAAGTTTCAATGGGAATGGGAAGAATTGGGACAAAAATTGGAAAATTTTTAAGGGACTTTGAAAAAATTTCAACTGGAATTTTAGCCATTTTTTGACGTGAAATTGTAAACATGTGGACATGGATTTTGAAAATTCTAGAGAGAATTTTAAAAGCTTCAAGAGAATTTCAACAATTTTGAGAGGGATTTGAAAGGTTTCAATGGGAATGGGAAGAATTGGGACAAAAATTGGAAAATTTTTAAGGGACTTTGAAAAAATTTCAACTGGAATTTTAGCCATTTTTTGACGTGAAATTTTAAACATGTTGAAGTGGATTTTGAAAATTCTAGAGAGAATTTTAAAAGCTTCAAGAGAATTTCTACAATTTTGAGAGGGATTTGAAAAGTTTCAATGGGAATGGGAAGAATTGGGACAAAAATGGGAAAATTTTTAAGGGACTTTGAAAAAATTTCAACTGGAATTTTAGCCATTTTTTGACGTGAAATTGTAAACATGTGGCCATGGATTTTGAAAATTCTAGAGAGAATTTTAAAAGCTTCAAGAGAATTTCAACAATTTGGAGAGGGATTTGAAAAGTTTCAATGGGAATGGGAAGAATTGGGACAAAAATTGGAAAATTTTTAAGGGACTTTGAAAAAATTTCAACTGGAATTTTAGCAATTTTTTGACGTGAAATTGTAAACATGTGGACATGGATTTTGAAAATTCTAGAGAGAATTTTAAAAGCTTCAAGAGAATTTCAACAATTTTGAGAGGGATTTGAAAGGTTTCAATGGGAATGGGAAGAATTGGGACAAAAATTGGAAAATTTTTAAGGGACTTTGAAAAAATTTCAACTGGAATTTTAGCCATTTTTTGACGTGAAATTTTAAACATGTTGAAGTGGATTTTGAAAATTCTAGAGAGAATTTTAAAAGCTTCAAGAGAATTTCAACAATTTTGAGAGGGATTTGAAAAGTTTCAATGGGAATGGGAAGAATTGGGACAAAAATGGGAAAATTTTTAAGGGACTTTGAAAAAATTTCAACTGGAATTTTAGCCATTTTTTGACGTGAAATTGTAAACATGTGGACATGGATTTTGAAAATTCTAGAGAGAATTTTAAAAGCTTCAAGAGAATTTCAACAATTTTGAGAGGGATTTGAAAAGTTTCAATGGGAATGGGAAGAATTGGGACAAAAATTGGAAAATTTTTAAGGGACTTTGAAAAAATTTCAACTGGAATTTTAGCCATTTTTTGACGTGAAACTGTAAACATGTGGACATGGATTTTGAAAATTCTAGAGACAATTTTAAAAGCTTCAACAGAATTTCAACAATTTTGAGAGGGATTTGAAGAGTTTCAATGGGAATGGGAAGAATTGGGACAAAAATTGGAAAATTTTTAAGGGACTTTGAAAAAATTTCAACTGGAATTTTAGCCATTTTTTGACGTGAAATTGTAAACATGTGGCCATGGATTTTGAAAATTCTAGAGAGAATTTTAAAAGCTTCAAGAGAATTTCAACAATTTTGAGAGGGATTTGAAAAGTTTCAATGGGAATGGGAAGAATTGGGACAAAAATTGGAAAATTTTTAAGGGACTTTGAAAAAATTTCAACTGGAATTTTAGCCATTTTTTGACGTGAAATTGTAAACATGTGGACATGGATTTTGAAAATTCTAGAGAGAATTTTAAAAGCTTCAAGAGAACTTCAACAATTTGGAGAGGGATTTGAAAAGTTTCAATGGGAATGGGAAGAATTGGGACAAAAATTGGAAAATTTTTAAGGGACTTTGAAAAAATTTCAACTGGAATTTTAGCCATTTTTTGACGTGAAATTGTAAACATGTGGCCATGGATTTTGAAAATTCTAGAGAGAATTTTAAAAGCTTCAAGAGAATTTCAACAATTTTGAGAGGGATTTGAAAAGTTTCAATGGGAATGGGAAGAATTGGGACAAAAATTGGAAAATTTTTAAGGGACTTTGAAAAAATTTCAACTGGAATTTTAGCCATTTTTTGACGTGAAATTGTAAACATGTGGACGTGGATTTTGAAAATTCTAGAGAGAATTTTAAAAGCTTCAACAGAATTTCAACAATTTTGAGAGGGATTTGAAAAGTTTCAATGGGAATGGGAAGAATTGGGACAAAAATTGGAAAATTTTTAAGGGACTTTGAAAAAATTTCAACTGGAATTTTAGCCATTTTTTGACGTGAAATTGTAAACATGTGGACATGGATTTTGAAAATTCTAGAGAGAATTTTAAAAGCTTCAAGAGAATTTCAACAATTTTGAGAGGGATTTGAAAAGTTTCAATGGGAATGGGAAGAATTGGGACAAAAATTGGAAAATTTTTAAGGGACTTTGAAAAAATTTCAGCTGGAATTTTAGCAATTTTTTTACGTGAAATTGTAAACATGTGGCCATGGATTTTGAAAATTCTAGAGAGAATTTTAAAAGCTTCAAGAGAATTTCAACAATTTGGAGAGGGATTTGAAAAGTTTCAATGGGAATGGGAAGAATTGGGACAAAAATTGGAAAACTTTTAAGGGACTTTGAAAAAATTTCAACTGGAATTTTAGCCATTTTTTGACGTGAAATTGTAAACATGTGGCCATGGATTTTGAAAATTCTAGAGAGAATTTTAAAAGCTTCAAGAGAATTTCAACAATTTTGAGAGGGATTTGAAAAGTTTCAATGGGAATGGGAAGAATTGGGACAAAAATTGGAAAATTTTTAAGGGACTTTGAAAAAATTTCAACTGGAATTTTAGCCATTTTTTGACGTGAAATTGTAAACATGTGGACATGGATTTTGAAAATTCTAGAGAGAGTTTTAAAAGCTTCAACAGAATTTCAACAATTTTGAGAGGGATTTGAAAAGTTTCAATGGGAATGGGAAGAATTGGGACAAAAATTGGAAAATTTTTAAGGGACTTTGAAAAAATTTCAACTGGAATTTTAGCCATTTTTTGACGTGAAATTGTAAACATGTGGCCATGGATTTTGAAAATTCTAGAGAGAATTTTAAAAGCTTCAAGAGAATTTCAACAATTTGGAGAGGGATTTGAAAAGTTTCAATGGGAATGGGAAGAATTGGGACAAAAATTGGAAAATTTTTAAGGGACTTTGAAAAAATTTCAACTGGAATTTTAGCCATTTTTTGACGTGAAATTGTAAACATATGGACATGGATTTTGAAAATTCTAGAGAGAATTTTAAAAGCTTCAACAGAATTTCAACAATTTGGAGAGGGATTTGGAAAGTTTCAATGAGAATGGGAAGAATTGGGACAAAAATTGGAAAATTTTGAAGGGACTTTGAAAAAATTTCAACTGGAATTTTAGCCATTTTTTGACGTGAAATTGTAAACATGTGGACATGGATTTTGAAAATTCTAGAGAGAATTTTAAAAGCTTCAAGAGAATTTCAACAATTTTGAGAGGGATTTGAAAAGTTTCAATGGGAATGGGAAGAATTGGGACAAAAATTGGAAAATTTTTAAGGGACTTTGAAAAAATTTCAACTGGAATTTTAGCCATTTTTTGACGTGAAATTGTAAACATGTGGACATGGATTTTGAAAATTCTAGAGAGAATTTTAAAAGCTTCAAGAGAATTTCAACAATTTTGAGAGGGATTTGAAAAGTTTCAATGGGAATGGGAAGAATTGGGACAAAAATTGGAAAATTTTTAAGGGACTTTGAAAAATTTTCAACTGGAATTTTAGCAATTTTTTGACGTGAAATTTTAAACATGTTGAAGTGGATTTTGAAAATTCTAGAGAGAATTTTAAAAGCTTCAACAGAATTTCAACAATTTTGAGAGGGATTTGAAAAGTTTCAATGGGAATGGGAAGAATTGGGACAAAAATTGGAAAATTTTTAAGGGACTTTGAAAAAATTTCAACTGGAATTTTAGCCATTTTTTGACGTGAAATTGTAAACATGTGGACATGGATTTTGAAAATTCTAGAGAGAATTTTAAAAGCTTCAAGAGAATTTCAACAATTTTGAGAGGGATTTGAAAAGTTTCAATGGGAATGGGAAGAATTGGGACAAAAATTGGAAAATTTTTAAGGGACTTTGAAAAAATTTCAGCTGGAATTTTAGCAATTTTTTTACGTGAAATTGTAAACATGTGGCCATGGATTTTGAAAATTCTAGAGAGAATTTTAAAAGCTTCAAGAGAATTTCAACAATTTTGAGAGGGATTTGAAAAGTTTCAATGGGAATGGGAAGAATTGGGACAAAAATTGGAAAACTTTTAAGGGACTTTGAAAAAATTTCAACTGGAATTTTAGCCATTTTTTGACGTGAAATTGTAAACATGTGGCCATGGATTTTGAAAATTCTAGAGAGAATTTTAAAAGCTTCAAGAGAATTTCAACAATTTTGAGAGGGATTTGAAAAGTTTCAATGGGAATGGGAAGAATTGGGACAAAAATTGGAAAATTTTTAAGGGACTTTGAAAAAATTTCAACTGGAATTTTAGCCATTTTTTGACGTGAAATTGTAAACATGTGGACATGGATTTTGAAAATTCTAGAGAGAATTTTAAAAGCTTCAACAGAATTTCAACAATTTTGAGAGGGATTTGAAAAGTTTCAATGGGAATGGGAAGAATTGGGACAAAAATTGGAAAATTTTTAAGGGACTTTGAAAAAATTTCAACTGGAATTTTAACCATTTTTTTATGTGAAATTGTAAACATGTGGCCATGGATTTTGAAAATTCCAGAGAGAATTTTAAAAGCTTCAACAGAATTTCAACAATTTTGAGAGGGATTTGAAAAGTTTCAATGGGAATGGGAAGAATTGGGACAAAAATTGGAAAATTTTTAAGGGACTTTGAAAAAATTTCAACTGGAATTTTAGCCATTTTTTGACGTGAAATTGTAAACATGTGGCCATGGATTTTGAAAATTCTAGAGAGAATTTTAAAAGCTTCAAGAGAATTTCAACAATTTGGAGAGGGATTTGAAAAGTTTCAATGGGAATGGGAAGAATTGGGACAAAAATTGGAAAATTTTTAAGGGACTTTGAAAAAATTTCAACTGGAATTTTAGCCATTTTTTGACGTGAAATTGTAAACATATGGACATGGATTTTGAAAATTCTAGAGAGAATTTTAAAAGCTTCAACAGAATTTCAACAATTTGGAGAGGGATTTGGAAAGTTTCAATGAGAATGGGAAGAATTGGGACAAAAATTGGAAAATTTTGAAGGGACTTTGAAAAAATTTCAACTGGAATTTTAGCCATTTTTTGACGTGAAATTGTAAACATGTGGCCATGGATTTTGAAAATTCTAGAGAGAATTTTAAAAGCTTCAAGAGAATTTCAACAATTTTGAGAGGGATTTGAAAAGTTTCAATGGGAATGGGAAGAATTGGGACAAAAATTGGAAAATTTTGAAGGGACTTTGAAAAAATTTCAACTGGAATTTTAGCAATTTTTTTACGTGAAATTGTAAACATATGGAAATGGATTTTGAAAATTCTAGAGAGAATTTTAAAAGCTTCAACAGAATTTCAACAATTTTGAGAGGAATTTGAAAAGTTTCAATGGGAATGGGAAGAATTGGGACAAAAATTGGAAAATTTTTAAGGGACTTTGAAAAAATTTCAACTGGAATTTTAGCAATTTTTTGACGTGAAATTTTAAACATGTTGAAGTGGATTTTGAAAATTCTAGAGAGAATTTTAAAAGCTTCAACAGAATTTCTACAATTTTGAGAGGGATGTGAAAAGTTTCAATGGGAATGGGAAGAATTGGGACAAAAATTGGAAAATTTTGAAGGGACTTTGAAAAAATTTCAACTGGAATTTTAGCCATTTTTTGACGTGAAATTGTAAACATGTGGACATGGATTTTGAAAATTCTAGAGAGAATTTTAAAAGCTTCAAGAGAATTTCAACAATTTTGAGAGGGATTTGAAAGGTTTCAATGGGAATGGGAAGAATTGGGACAAAAATTGGAAAATTTTGAAGGGACTTTGAAAAAATTTCAACTGGAATTTTAGCCATTTTTTGACGTGAAATTTTAAACATGTTGAAGTGGATTTTGAAAATTCTAGAGAGAATTTTAAAAGCTTCAACAGAATTTCTACAATTTTGAGAGGGATTTGAAAAGTTTCAATGGGAATGGGAAGAATTGGGACAAAAATTGGAAAATTTTTAAGGGACTTTGAAAAAATTTCAACTGGAATTTTAGCCATTTTTTGACGTGAAATTGTAAACATGTGGCCATGGATTTTGAAAATTCTAGAGAGAATTTTAAAAGCTTCAAGAGAATTTCAACAATTTTGAGAGGGATTTGAAAAGTTTCAATGGGAATGGGAAGAATTGGGACAAAAATTGGAAAATTTTTAAGGGACTTTGAAAAAATTTCAACTGGAATTTTAGCCATTTTTTGACGTGAAATTGTAAACATGTGGACATGGATTTTGAAAATTCTAGAGAGAATTTTAAAAGCTTCAAGAGAATTTCAACAATTTTGAGAGGGATTTGAAAAGTTTCAATGGGAATGGGAAGAATTGGGACAAAAATTGGAAAATTTTTAAGGGACTTTGAAAAAATTTCAACTGGAATTTTAGCCATTTTTTGACGTGAAACTGTAAACATGTGGACATGGATTTTGAAAATTCTAGAGAGAATTTTAAAAGCTTCAACAGAATTTCAACAATTTTGAGAGGGATTTGAAAAGTTTCAATGGGAATGGGAAGAATTGGGACAAAAATTGGAAAATTTTTAAGGGACTTTGAAAAAATTTCAACTGGAATTTTAGCAATTTTTTGACGTGAAATTTTAAACATGTTGAAGTGGATTTTGAAAATTCTAGAGAGAATTTTAAAAGCTTCAACAGAATTTCTACAATTTTGAGAGGGATTTGAAAAGTTTCAATGGGAATGGGAAGAATTGGGACAAAAATTGGAAAATTTTTAAGGGACTTTGAAAAAATTTCAACTGGAATTTTAGCAATTTTTTTACGTGAAATTGTAAACATGTGGCCATGGATTTTGAAAATTCTAGAGAGAATTTTAAAAGCTTCAAGAGAATTTCAACAATTTTGAGAGGGATTTGAAAAGTTTCAATGGGAATGGGAAGAATTGGGACAAAAATTGGAAAACTTTTAAGGGACTTTGAAAAAATTTCAACTGGAATTTTAGCCATTTTTTGACGTGAAATTGTAAACATGTGGACATGGATTTTGAAAATTCTAGAGAGAATTTTAAAAGCTTCAAGAGAATTTCAACAATTTGGAGAGGGATTTGAAAAGTTTCAATGGGAATGGGAAGAATTGGGACAAAAATTGGAAAATTTTTAAGGGACTTTGAAAAAATTTCAGCTGGAATTTTAGCAATTTTTTTACGTGAAATTGTAAACATGTGGCCATGGATTTTGAAAATTCCAGAGAGAATTTTAAAAGCTTCAAGAGAATTTCAACAATTTTGAGAGGGATTTGAAAAGTTTCAATGGGAATGGGAAGAATTGGGACAAAAATTGGAAAATTTTTAAGGGACTTTGAAAAAATTTCAACTGGAATTTTAGCCATTTTTTGACGTGAAATTGTAAACATGTGGCCATGGATTTTGAAAATTCTAGAGAGAATTTTAAAAGCTTCAAGAGAATTTCAACAATTTGGAGAGGGATTTGAAAAGTTTCAATGGGAATGGGAAGAATTGGGACAAAAATTGGAAAATTTTTAAGGGACTTTGAAAAAATTTCAACTGGAATTTTAGCCATTTTTTGACGTGAAATTGTAAACATATGGACATGGATTTTGAAAATTCTAGAGAGAATTTTAAAAGCTTCAACAGAATTTCAACAATTTGGAGAGGGATTTGGAAAGTTTCAATGAGAATGGGAAGAATTGGGACAAAAATTGGAAAATTTTGAAGGGACTTTGAAAAAATTTCAACTGGAATTTTAGCCATTTTTTGACGTGAAATTGTAAACATGTGGCCATGGATTTTGAAAATTCTAGAGAGAATTTTAAAAGCTTCAAGAGAATTTCAACAATTTTGAGAGGGATTTGAAAAGTTTCAATGGGAATGGGAAGAATTGGGACAAAAATTGGAAAATTTTGAAGGGACTTTGAAAAAATTTCAACTGGAATTTTAGCAATTTTTTGACGTGAAATTGTAAACATGTGGACATGGATTTTGAAAATTCTAGAGAGAATTTTAAAAGCTTCAACAGAATTTCAACAATTTTGAGAGGAATTTGAAAAGTTTCAATGGGAATGGGAAGAATTGGGACAAAAATTGGAAAATTTTGAAGGGACTTTGAAAAAATTTCAACTGGAATTTTAGCAATTTTTTGACGTGAAATTTTAAACATGTTGAAGTGGATTTTGAAAATTCTAGAGAGAATTTTAAAAGCTTCAACAGAATTTCTACAATTTTGAGAGGGATGTGAAAAGTTTCAATGGGAATGGGAAGAATTGGGACAAAAATTGGAAAATTTTTAAGGGACTTTGAAAAAATTTCAACTGGAATTTTAGCCATTTTTTGACGTGAAATTGTAAACATGTGGCCATGGATTTTGAAAATTCTAGAGAGAATTTTAAAAGCTTCAAGAGAATTTCAACAATTTTGAGAGGGATTTGAAAGGTTTCAATGGGAATGGGAAGAATTGGGACAAAAATTGGAAAATTTTGAAGGGACTTTGAAAAAATTTCAACTGGAATTTTAGCCATTTTTTGACGTGAAATTTTAAACATGTTGAAGTGGATTTTGAAAATTCTAGAGAGAATTTTAAAAGCTTCAACAGAATTTCTACAATTTTGAGAGGGATTTGAAAAGTTTCAATGGGAATGGGAAGAATTGGGACAAAAATTGGAAAATTTTTAAGGGACTTTGAAAAAATTTCAACTGGAATTTTAGCCATTTTTTGACGTGAAATTGTAAACATGTGGCCATGGATTTTGAAAATTCTAGAGAGAATTTTAAAAGCTTCAAGAGAATTTCAACAATTTTGAGAGGGATTTGAAAAGTTTCAATGGGAATGGGAAGAATTGGGACAAAAATTGGAAAATTTTTAAGGGACTTTGAAAAAATTTCAACTGGAATTTTAGCCATTTTTTGACGTGAAATTGTAAACATGTGGACATGGATTTTGAAAATTCTAGAGAGAATTTTAAAAGCTTCAAGAGAATTTCAACAATTTGGAGAGGGATTTGAAAAGTTTCAATGGGAATGGGAAGAATTGGGACAAAAATTGGAAAATTTTTAAGGGACTTTGAAAAAATTTCAACTGGAATTTTAGCCATTTTTTGACGTGAAACTGTAAACATGTGGACATGGATTTTGAAAATTCTAGAGAGAATTTTAAAAGCTTCAAGAGAATTTCAACAATTTTGAGAGGGATTTGAAGAGTTTCAATGGGAATGGGAAGAATTGGGACAAAAATTGGAAAATTTTTAAGGGACTTTGAAAAAATTTCAACTGGAATTTTAGCCATTTTTTGACGTGAAATTGTAAACATGTGGCCATGGATTTTGAAAATTCTAGAGAGAATTTTAAAAGCTTCAAGAGAATTTCAACAATTTTGAGAGGGATTTGAAAAGTTTCAATGGGAATGGGAAGAATTGGGACAAAAATTGGAAAATTTTTAAGGGACTTTGAAAAAATTTCAACTGGAATTTTAGCCATTTTTTGACGTGAAATTGTAAACATGTGGCCATGGATTTTGAAAATTCTAGAGAGAATTTTAAAAGCTTCAAGAGAATTTCAACAATTTTGAGAGGGATTTGAAAAGTTTCAATGGGAATGGGAAGAATTGGGACAAAAATTGGAAAATTTTTAAGGGACTTTGAAAAAATTTCAACTGGAATTTTAGCCATTTTTTGACGTGAAATTGTAAACATGTGGACATGGATTTTGAAAATTCTAGAGAGAATTTTAAAAGCTTCAACAGAATTTCAACAATTTTGAGAGGGATTTGAAAAGTTTCAATGGGAATGGGAAGAATTGGGACAAAAATTGGAAAATTTTTAAGGGACTTTGAAAAAATTTCAACTGGAATTTTAGCAATTTTTTGACGTGAAATTTTAAACATGTTGAAGTGGATTTTGAAAATTCTAGAGAGAATTTTAAAAGCTTCAACAGAATTTCTACAATTTTGAGAGGGATTTGAAAAGTTTCAATGGGAATGGGAAGAATTGGGACAAAAATTGGAAAATTTTGAAGGGACTTTGAAAAAATTTCAACTGGAATTTTAGCCATTTTTTGACGTGAAATTGTAAACATGTGGACATGGATTTTGAAAATTCTAGAGAGAATTTTAAAAGCTTCAACAGAATTTCAACAATTTTGAGAGGGATTTGAAAAGTTTCAATGGGAATGGGAAGAATTGGGACAAAAATTGGAAAATTTTTAAGGGACTTTGAAAAAATTTCAACTGGAATTTTAGCAATTTTTTGACGTGAAATTTTAAACATGTTGAAGTGGATTTTGAAAATTCTAGAGAGAATTTTAAAAGCTTCAACAGAATTTCTACAATTTTGAGAGGGATTTGAAAAGTTTCAATGGGAATGGGAAGAATTGGGACAAAAATTGGAAAATTTTTAAGGGACTTTGAAAAAATTTCAACTGGAATTTTAGCCATTTTTTGACGTGAAATTGTAAACATGTGGACATGGATTTTGAAAATTCTAGAGAGAATTTTAAAAGCTTCAAGAGAATTTCAACAATTTTGAGAGGGATTTGAAAAGTTTCAATGGGAATGGGAAGAATTGGGACAAAAATTGGAAAATTTTTAAGGGACTTTGAAAAAATTTCAGCTGGAATTTTAGCAATTTTTTTACGTGAAATTGTAAACATGTGGCCATGGATTTTGAAAATTCTAGAGAGAATTTTAAAAGCTTCAAGAGAATTTCAACAATTTTGAGAGGGATTTGAAAAGTTTCAATGGGAATGGGAAGAATTGGGACAAAAATTGGAAAACTTTTAAGGGACTTTGAAAAAATTTCAACTGGAATTTTAGCCATTTTTTGACGTGAAATTTTAAACATGTGGCCATGGATTTTGAAAATTCTAGAGAGAATTTTAAAAGCTTCAAGAGAATTTCAACAATTTTGAGAGGGATTTGAAAAGTTTCAATGGGAATGGGAAGAATTGGGACAAAAATTGGAAAATTTTTCAGGGACTTTGAAAAAATTTCAACTGGAATTTTAGCCATTTTTTGACGTGAAATTGTAAACATGTGGACATGGATTTTGAAAATTCTAGAGAGAATTTTAAAAGCTTCAACAGAATTTCAACAATTTTGAGAGGGATTTGAAAAGTTTCAATGGGAATGGGAAGAATTGGGACAAAAATTGGAAAATTTTTAAGGGACTTTGAAAAAATTTCAACTGGAATTTTAGCAATTTTTTGACGTGAAATTGTAAACATGTGGCCATGGATTTTGAAAATTCTAGAGAGAATTTTAAAAGCTTCAAGAGAATTTCAACAATTTTGAGAGGGATTTGAAAAGTTTCAATGGGAATGGGAAGAATTGGGACAAAAATTGGAAAATTTTTCAGGGACTTTGAAAAAATTTCAACTGGAATTTTAGCCATTTTTTGACGTGAAATTGTAAACATGTGGCCATGGATTTTGAAAATTCTAGAGAGAATTTTAAAAGCTTCAAGAGAATTTCAACAATTTGGAGAGGGATTTGAAAAGTTTCAATGGGAATGGGAAGAATTGGGACAAAAATTGGAAAATTTTTAAGGGACTTTGAAAAAATTTCAGCTGGAATTTTAGCAATTTTTTTACGTGAAATTGTAAACATGTGGCCATGGATTTTGAAAATTCTAGAGAGAATTTTAAAAGCTTCAAGAGAATTTCAACAATTTTGAGAGGGATTTGAAAAGTTTCAATGGGAATGGGAAGAATTGGGACAAAAATTGGAAAATTTTGAAGGGACTTTGAAAAAATTTCAACTGGAATTTTAGCCATTTTTTGACGTGAAATTGTAAACATGTGGACATGGATTTTGAAAATTCTAGAGAGAATTTTAAAAGCTTCAACAGAATTTCAACAATTTTGAGAGGGATTTGAAAAGTTTCAATGGGAATGGGAAGAATTGGGACAAAAATTGGAAAATTTTTAAGGGACTTTGAAAAAATTTCAACTGGAATTTTAGCAATTTTTTGACGTGAAATTTTAAACATGTTGAAGTGGATTTTGAAAATTCTAGAGAGAATTTTAAAAGCTTCAACAGAATTTCTACAATTTTGAGAGGGATGTGAAAAGTTTCAATGGGAATGGGAAGAATTGGGACAAAAATTGGAAAATTTTTAAGGGACTTTGAAAAAATTTCAACTGGAATTTTAGCCATTTTTTGACGTGAAATTGTAAACATGTGGCCATGGATTTTGAAAATTCTAGAGAGAATTTTAAAAGCTTCAAGAGAATTTCAACAATTTTGAGAGGGATTTGAAAGGTTTCAATGGGAATGGGAAGAATTGGGACAAAAATTGCAAAATTTTGAAGGGACTTTGAAAAAATTTCAACTGGAATTTTAGCCATTTTTTGACGTGAAATTTTAAACATGTTGAAGTGGATTTTGAAAATTCTAGAGAGAATTTTAAAAGCTTCAACAGAATTTCTACAATTTTGAGAGGGATTTGAAAAGTTTCAATGGGAATGGGAAGAATTGGGACAAAAATTGGAAAATTTTTAAGGGACTTTGAAAAAATTTCAACTGGAATTTTAGCCATTTTTTGACGTGAAATTGTAAACATGTGGCCATGGATTTTGAAAATTCTAGAGAGAATTTTAAAAGCTTCAAGAGAATTTCAACAATTTTGAGAGGGATTTGAAAAGTTTCAATGGGAATGGGAAGAATTGGGACAAAAATTGGAAAATTTTTAAGGGACTTTGAAAAAATTTCAACTGGAATTTTAGCCATTTTTTGACGTGAAATTGTAAACATGTGGACATGGATTTTGAAAATTCTAGAGAGAATTTTAAAAGCTTCAAGAGAACTTCAACAATTTGGAGAGGGATTTGAAAAGTTTCAATGGGAATGGGAAGAATTGGGACAAAAATTGGAAAATTTTTAAGGGACTTTGAAAAAATTTCAACTGGAATTTTAGCCATTTTTTGACGTGAAACTGTAAACATGTGGACATGGATTTTGAAAATTCTAGAGAGAATTTTAAAAGCTTCAAGAGAATTTCAACAATTTTGAGAGGGATTTGAAGAGTTTCAATGGGAATGGGAAGAATTGGGACAAAAATTGGAAAATTTTTAAGGGACTTCGAAAAAATTTCAACTGGAATTTTAGCCATTTTTTGACGTGAAATTGTAAACATGTGGCCATGGATTTTGAAAATTCTAGAGAGAATTTTAAAAGCTTCAACAGAATTTCAACAATTTTGAGAGGGATTTGAAAAGTTTCAATGGGAATGGGAAGAATTGGGACAAAAATTGGAAAATTTTTAAGGGACTTTGAAAAAATTTCAACTGGAATTTTAGCCATTTTTTGACGTGAAATTGTAAACATGTGGCCATGGATTTTGAAAATTCTAGAGAGAATTTTAAAAGCTTCAACAGAATTTCAACAATTTTGAGAGAGATTTGAAAAGTTTCAATGGGAATGGGAAGAATTGGGACAAAAATTGGAAAATTTTTAAGGGACTTTGAAAAAATTTCAACTGGAATTTTAGCCATTTTTTGACGTGAAATTGTAAACATGTGGACATGGATTTTGAAAATTCTAGAGAGAATTTTAAAAGCTTCAACAGAATTTCAACAATTTTGAGAGGGATTTGAAAAGTTTCAATGGGAATGGGAAGAATTGGGACAAAAATTGGAAAATTTTTAAGGGACTTTGAAAAAATTTCAACTGGAATTTTAGCAATTTTTTGACGTGAAATTTTAAACATGTTGAAGTGGATTTTGAAAATTCTAGAGAGAATTTTAAAAGCTTCAACAGAATTTCTACAATTTTGAGAGGGATTTGAAAAGTTTCAATGGGAATGGGAAGAATTGGGACAAAAATTGGAAAATTTTTAAGGGACTTTGAAAAAATTTCAACTGGAATTTTAGCCATTTTTTGACGTGAAATTGTAAACATGTGGACATGGATTTTGAAAATTCTAGAGAGAATTTTAAAAGCTTCAAGAGAATTTCAACAATTTTGAGAGGGATTTGAAAAGTTTCAATGGGAATGGGAAGAATTGGGACAAAAATTGGAAAATTTTTAAGGGACTTTGAAAAAATTTCAGCTGGAATTTTAGCAATTTTTTTACGTGAAATTGTAAACATGTGGCCATGGATTTTGAAAATTCTAGAGAGAATTTTAAAAGCTTCAAGAGAATTTCAACAATTTTGAGAGGGATTTGAAAAGTTTCAATGGGAATGGGAAGAATTGGGACAAAAATTGGAAAACTTTTAAGGGACTTTGAAAAAATTTCAACTGGAATTTTAGCCATTTTTTGACGTGAAATTTTAAACATGTGGCCATGGATTTTGAAAATTCTAGAGAGAATTTTAAAAGCTTCAAGAGAATTTCAACAATTTTGAGAGGGATTTGAAAAGTTTCAATGGGAATGGGAAGAATTGGGACAAAAATTGGAAAATTTTTCAGGGACTTTGAAAAAATTTCAACTGGAATTTTAGCCATTTTTTGACGTGAAATTGTAAACATGTGGACATGGATTTTGAAAATTCTAGAGAGAATTTTAAAAGCTTCAACAGAATTTCAACAATTTTGAGAGGGATTTGAAAAGTTTCAATGGGAATGGGAAGAATTGGGACAAAAATTGGAAAATTTTTAAGGGACTTTGAAAAAATTTCAACTGGAATTTTAGCAATTTTTTGACGTGAAATTGTAAACATGTGGCCATGGATTTTGAAAATTCTAGAGAGAATTTTAAAAGCTTCAAGAGAATTTCAACAATTTTGAGAGGGATTTGAAAAGTTTCAATGGGAATGGGAAGAATTGGGACAAAAATTGGAAAATTTTTCAGGGACTTTGAAAAAATTTCAACTGGAATTTTAGCCATTTTTTGACGTGAAATTGTAAACATGTGGCCATGGATTTTGAAAATTCTAGAGAGAATTTTAAAAGCTTCAAGAGAATTTCAACAATTTGGAGAGGGATTTGAAAAGTTTCAATGGGAATGGGAAGAATTGGGACAAAAATTGGAAAATTTTTAAGGGACTTTGAAAAAATTTCAGCTGGAATTTTAGCAATTTTTTTACGTGAAATTGTAAACATGTGGCCATGGATTTTGAAAATTCTAGAGAGAATTTTAAAAGCTTCAAGAGAATTTCAACAATTTTGAGAGGGATTTGAAAAGTTTCAATGGGAATGGGAAGAATTGGGACAAAAATTGGAAAATTTTTCAGGGACTTTGAAAAAATTTCAACTGGAATTTTAGCCATTTTTTGACGTGAAATTGTAAACATGTGGACATGGATTTTGAAAATTCTAGAGAGAATTTTAAAAGCTTCAACAGAATTTCAACAATTTTGAGAGGGATTTGAAAAGTTTCAATGGGAATGGGAAGAATTGGGACAAAAATTGGAAAATTTTTAAGGGACTTTGAAAAAATTTCAACTGGAATTTTAGCAATTTTTTGACGTGAAATTGTAAACATGTGGCCATGGATTTTGAAAATTCTAGAGAGAATTTTAAAAGCTTCAAGAGAATTTCAACAATTTTGAGAGGGATTTGAAAAGTTTCAATGGGAATGGGAAGAATTGGGACAAAAATTGGAAAATTTTTCAGGGACTTTGAAAAAATTTCAACTGGAATTTTAGCCATTTTTTGACGTGAAATTGTAAACATGTGGCCATGGATTTTGAAAATTCTAGAGAGAATTTTAAAAGCTTCAAGAGAATTTCAACAATTTGGAGAGGGATTTGAAAAGTTTCAATGGGAATGGGAAGAATTGGGACAAAAATTGGAAAATTTTTAAGGGACTTTGAAAAAATTTCAGCTGGAATTTTAGCAATTTTTTTACGTGAAATTGTAAACATGTGGCCATGGATTTTGAAAATTCTAGAGAGAATTTTAAAAGCTTCAAGAGAATTTCAACAATTTTGAGAGGGATTTGAAAAGTTTCAATGGGAATGGGAAGAATTGGGACAAAAATTGGAAAATTTTGAAGGGACTTTGAAAAAATTTCAACTGGAATTTTAGCAATTTTTTTACGTGAAATTGTAAACATGTGGAAATGGATTTTGAAAATTCTAGAGAGAATTTTAAAAGCTTCAACAGAATTTCAACAATTTTGAGAGGAATTTGAAAAGTTTCAATGGGAATGGGAAGAATTGGGACAAAAATTGGAAAATTTTGAAGGGACTTTGAAAAAATTTCAACTGGAATTTTAGCAATTTTTTGACGTGAAATTTTAAACATGTTGAAGTGGATTTTGAAAATTCTAGAGAGAATTTTAAAAGCTTCAACAGAATTTCTACAATTTTGAGAGGGATGTGAAAAGTTTCAATGGGAATGGGAAGAATTGGGACAAAAATTGGAAAATTTTTAAGGGACTTTGAAAAAATTTCAACTGGAATTTTAGCCATTTTTTGACGTGAAATTGTAAACATGTGGCCATGGATTTTGAAAATTCTAGAGAGAATTTTAAAAGCTTCAAGAGAATTTCAACAATTTTGAGAGGGATTTGAAAAGTTTCAATGGGAATGGGAAGAATTGGGACAAAAATTGGAAAATTTTTAAGGGACTTTGAAAAAATTTCAACTGGAATTTTAGCCATTTTTTGACGTGAAATTGTAAACATGTGGACATGGATTTTGAAAATTCTAGAGAGAATTTTAAAAGCTTCAAGAGAACTTCAACAATTTGGAGAGGGATTTGAAAAGTTTCAATGGGAATGGGAAGAATTGGGACAAAAATTGGAAAATTTTTAAGGGACTTTGAAAAAATTTCAACTGGAATTTTAGCCATTTTTTGACGTGAAACTGTAAACATGTGGACATGGATTTTGAAAATTCTAGAGAGAATTTTAAAAGCTTCAAGAGAATTTCAACAATTTTGAGAGGGATTTGAAGAGTTTCAATGGGAATGGGAAGAATTGGGACAAAAATTGGAAAATTTTTAAGGGACTTCGAAAAAATTTCAACTGGAATTTTAGCCATTTTTTGACGTGAAATTGTAAACATGTGGCCATGGATTTTGAAAATTCTAGAGAGAATTTTAAAAGCTTCAACAGAATTTCAACAATTTTGAGAGGGATTTGAAAAGTTTCAATGGGAATGGGAAGAATTGGGACAAAAATTGGAAAATTTTTAAGGGACTTTGAAAAAATTTCAACTGGAATTTTAGCCATTTTTTGACGTGAAATTGTAAACATGTGGCCATGGATTTTGAAAATTCTAGAGAGAATTTTAAAAGCTGCAACAGAATTTCAACAATTTTGAGAGAGATTTGAAAAGTTTCAATGGGAATGGGAAGAATTGGGACAAAAATTGGAAAATTTTTAAGGGACTTTGAAAAAATTTCAACTGGAATTTTAGCCATTTTTTGACGTGAAATTGTAAACATGTGGACATGGATTTTGAAAATTCTAGAGAGAATTTTAAAAGCTTCAACAGAATTTCAACAATTTTGAGAGGGATTTGAAAAGTTTCAATGGGAATGGGAAGAATTGGGACAAAAATTGGAAAATTTTTAAGGGACTTTGAAAAAATTTCAACTGGAATTTTAGCAATTTTTTGACGTGAAATTTTAAACATGTTGAAGTGGATTTTGAAAATTCTAGAGAGAATTTTAAAAGCTTCAACAGAATTTCTACAATTTTGAGAGGGATTTGAAAAGTTTCAATGGGAATGGGAAGAATTGGGACAAAAATTGGAAAATTTTTAAGGGACTTTGAAAAAATTTCAACTGGAATTTTAGCCATTTTTTGACGTGAAATTGTAAACATGTGGACATGGATTTTGAAAATTCTAGAGAGAATTTTAAAAGCTTCAAGAGAATTTCAACAATTTTGAGAGGGATTTGAAAAGTTTCAATGGGAATGGGAAGAATTGGGACAAAAATTGGAAAATTTTTAAGGGACTTTGAAAAAATTTCAGCTGGAATTTTAGCAATTTTTTTACGTGAAATTGTAAACATGTGGCCATGGATTTTGAAAATTCTAGAGAGAATTTTAAAAGCTTCAAGAGAATTTCAACAATTTTGAGAGGGATTTGAAAAGTTTCAATGGGAATGGGAAGAATTGGGACAAAAATTGGAAAACTTTTAAGGGACTTTGAAAAAATTTCAACTGGAATTTTAGCCATTTTTTGACGTGAAATTTTAAACATGTGGCCATGGATTTTGAAAATTCTAGAGAGAATTTTAAAAGCTTCAAGAGAATTTCAACAATTTTGAGAGGGATTTGAAAAGTTTCAATGGGAATGGGAAGAATTGGGACAAAAATTGGAAAATTTTTCAGGGACTTTGAAAAAATTTCAACTGGAATTTTAGCCATTTTTTGACGTGAAATTGTAAACATGTGGACATGGATTTTGAAAATTCTAGAGAGAATTTTAAAAGCTTCAACAGAATTTCAACAATTTTGAGAGGGATTTGAAAAGTTTCAATGGGAATGGGAAGAATTGGGACAAAAATTGGAAAATTTTTAAGGGACTTTGAAAAAATTTCAACTGGAATTTTAGCAATTTTTTGACGTGAAATTGTAAACATGTGGCCATGGATTTTGAAAATTCTAGAGAGAATTTTAAAAGCTTCAAGAGAATTTCAACAATTTTGAGAGGGATTTGAAAAGTTTCAATGGGAATGGGAAGAATTGGGACAAAAATTGGAAAATTTTTCAGGGACTTTGAAAAAATTTCAACTGGAATTTTAGCCATTTTTTGACGTGAAATTGTAAACATGTGGCCATGGATTTTGAAAATTCTAGAGAGAATTTTAAAAGCTTCAAGAGAATTTCAACAATTTGGAGAGGGATTTGAAAAGTTTCAATGGGAATGGGAAGAATTGGGACAAAAATTGGAAAATTTTTAAGGGACTTTGAAAAAATTTCAGCTGGAATTTTAGCAATTTTTTTACGTGAAATTGTAAACATGTGGCCATGGATTTTGAAAATTCTAGAGAGAATTTTAAAAGCTTCAAGAGAATTTCAACAATTTTGAGAGGGATTTGAAAAGTTTCAATGGGAATGGGAAGAATTGGGACAAAAATTGGAAAACTTTTAAGGGACTTTGAAAAAATTTCAACTGGAATTTTAGCCATTTTTTGACGTGAAATTGTAAACATGTGGCCATGGATTTTGAAAATTCTAGAGAGAATTTTAAAAGCTTCAAGAGAATTTCAACAATTTTGAGAGGGATTTGAAAAGTTTCAATGGGAATGGGAAGAATTGGGACAAAAATTGGAAAATTTTTAAGGGACTTTGAAAAAATTTCAACTGGAATTTTAGCCATTTTTTGACGTGAAATTGTAAACATGTGGACATGGATTTTGAAAATTCTAGAGAGAATTTTAAAAGCTTCAACAGAATTTCAACAATTTTGAGAGGGATTTGAAAAGTTTCAATGGGAATGGGAAGAATTGGGACAAAAATTGGAAAATTTTTAAGGGACTTTGAAAAAATTTCAACTGGAATTTTAACCATTTTTTTATGTGAAATTGTAAACATGTGGCCATGGATTTTGAAAATTCCAGAGAGAATTTTAAAAGCTTCAAGAGAATTTCAACAATTTTGAGAGGGATTTGAAAAGTTTCAATGGGAATGGGAAGAATTGGGACAAAAATTGGAAAATTTTTAAGGGACTTTGAAAAAATTTCAACTGGAATTTTAGCCATTTTTTGACGTGAAATTGTAAACATGTGGCCATGGATTTTGAAAATTCTAGAGAGAATTTTAAAAGCTTCAAGAGAATTTCAACAATTTGGAGAGGGATTTGAAAAGTTTCAATGGGAATGGGAAGAATTGGGACAAAAATTGGAAAATTTTTAAGGGACTTTGAAAAAATTTCAACTGGAATTTTAGCCATTTTTTGACGTGAAATTGTAAACATGTGGACATGGATTTTGAAAATTCTAGAGAGAATTTTAAAAGCTTCAACAGAATTTCAACAATTTTGAGAGAGATTTGAAAAGTTTCAATGGGAATGGGAAGAATTGGGACAAAAATTGGAAAATTTTTAAGGGACTTTGAAAAAATTTCAACTGGAATTTTAGCCATTTTTTGACGTGAAATTGTAAACATGTGGACATGGATTTTGAAAATTCTAGAGAGAATTTTAAAAGCTTCAAGAGAATTTCAACAATTTTGAGAGGGATTTGAAAAGTTTCAATGGGAATGGGAAGAATTGGGACAAAAATTGGAAAATTTTTAAGGGACTTTGAAAAAATTTCAACTGGAATTTTAGCAATTTTTTGACGTGAAATTTTAAACATGTTGAAGTGGATTTTGAAAATTCTAGAGAGAATTTTAAAAGCTTCAACAGAATTTCTACAATTTTGAGAGGGATTTGAAAAGTTTCAATGGGAATGGGAAGAATTGGGACAAAAATTGGAAAATTTTTAAGGGACTTTGAAAAAATTTCAACTGGAATTTTAGCCATTTTTTGACGTGAAATTGTAAACATGTGGACATGGATTTTGAAAATTCTAGAGAGAATTTTAAAAGCTTCAAGAGAATTTCAACAATTTTGAGAGGGATTTGAAAAGTTTCAATGGGAATGGGAAGAATTGGGACAAAAATTGGAAAATTTTGAAGGGACTTTGAAAAAATTTCAACTGGAATTTTAGCAATTTTTTGACGTGAAATTTTAAACATGTTGAAGTGGATTTTGAAAATTCTAGAGAGAATTTTAAAAGCTTCAACAGAATTTCAACAATTTTGAGAGGGATTTGAAAAGTTTCAATGGGAATGGGAAGAATTGGGACAAAAATTGGAAAATTTTTAAGGGACTTTGAAAAAATTTCAACTGGAATTTTAGCCATTTTTTGACGTGAAATTGTAAACATGTGGACATGGATTTTGAAAATTCTAGAGAGAATTTTAAAAGCTTCAAGAGAATTTCAACAATTTTGAGAGGGATTTGAAAAGTTTCAATGGGAATGGGAAGAATTGGGACAAAAATTGGAAAATTTTTAAGGGACTTTGAAAAAATTTCAACTGGAATTTTAACCATTTTTTTATGTGAAATTGTAAACATGTGGCCATGGATTTTGAAAATTCCAGAGAGAATTTTAAAAGCTTCAAGAGAATTTCAACAATTTTGAGAGGGATTTGAAAAGTTTCAATGGGAATGGGAAGAATTGGGACAAAAATTGGAAAATTTTTAAGGGACTTTGAAAAAATTTCAACTGGAATTTTAGCCATTTTTTGACGTGAAATTGTAAACATGTGGCCATGGATTTTGAAAATTCTAGAGAGAATTTTAAAAGCTTCAAGAGAATTTCAACAATTTGGAGAGGGATTTGAAAAGTTTCAATGGGAATGGGAAGAACTGGGACAAAAATTGGAAAATTTTTAAGGGACTTTGAAAAAATTTCAACTGGAATTTTAGCCATTTTTTGACGTGAAATTGTAAACATATGGACATGGATTTTGAAAATTCTAGAGAGAATTTTAAAAGCTTCAACAGAATTTCAACAATTTGGAGAGGGATTTGGAAAGTTTCAATGAGAATGGGAAGAATTGGGACAAAAATTGGAAAATTTTGAAGGGACTTTGAAAAAATTTCAACTGGAATTTTAGCCATTTTTTGACGTGAAATTGTAAACATGTGGACATGGATTTTGAAAATTCTAGAGAGAATTTTAAAAGCTTCAACAGAATTTCAACAATTTTGAGAGGGATTTGAAAAGTTTCAATGGGAATGGGAAGAATTGGGACAAAAATTGGAAAATTTTTAAGGGACTTTGAAAAAATTTCAACTGGAATTTTAGCAATTTTTTGACGTGAAATTGTAAACATGTGGAAATGGATTTTGAAAATTCTAGAGAGAATTTTAAAAGCTTCAACAGAATTTCAACAATTTTGAGAGGAATTTGAAAAGTTTCAATGGGAATGGGAAGAATTGGGACAAAAATTGGAAAATTTTTAAGGGACTTTGAAAAAATTTCAACTGGAATTTTAGCAATTTTTTGACGTGAAATTTTATACATGTTGAAGTGGATTTTGAAAATTCTAGAGAGAATTTTAAAAGCTTCAACAGAATTTCTACAATTTTGAGAGGGATGTGAAAAGTTTCAATGGGAATGGGAAGAATTGGGACAAAAATTGGAAAATTTTTAAGGGACTTTGAAAAAATTTCAACTGGAATTTTAGCCATTTTTTGACGTGAAATTGTAAACATGTGGCCATGGATTTTGAAAATTCTAGAGAGAATTTTAAAAGCTTCAAGAGAATTTCAACAATTTGGAGAGGGATTTGAAAGGTTTCAATGGGAATGGGAAGAATTGGGACAAAAATTGGAAAATTTTGAAGGGACTTTGAAAAAATTTCAACTGGAATTTTAGCCATTTTTTGACGTGAAATTGTAAACATGTGGCCATGGATTTTGAAAATTCTAGAGAGAATTTTAAAAGCTTCAAGAGAATTTCAACAATTTTGAGAGGGATTTGAAAAGTTTCAATGGGAATGGGAAGAATTGGGACAAAAATTGGAAAATTTTTAAGGGACTTTGAAAAAATTTCAACTGGAATTTTAGCCATTTTTTGACGTGAAATTGTAAACATGTGGCCATGGATTTTGAAAATTCTAGAGAGAATTTTAAAAGCTTCAAGAGAATTTCAACAATTTTGAGAGGGATTTGAAAAGTTTCAATGGGAATGGGAAGAATTGGGACAAAAATTGGAAAATTTTTAAGGGACTTTGAAAAAATTTCAACTGGAATTTTAGCCATTTTTTGACGTGAAATTGTAAACATGTGGACATGGATTTTGAAAATTCTAGAGAGAATTTTAAAAGCTTCAAGAGAATTTCAACAATTTTGAGAGGGATTTGAAAAGTTTCAATGGGAATGGGAAGAATTGGGACAAAAATTGGAAAACTTTTAAGGGACTTTGAAAAAATTTCAACTGGAATTTTAGCAATTTTTTGACGTGAAATTTTAAACATGTTGAAGTGGATTTTGAAAATTCTAGAGAGAATTTTAAAAGCTTCAACAGAATTTCTACAATTTTGAGAGGGATTTGAAAAGTTTCAATGGGAATGGGAAGAATTGGGACAAAAATTGGAAAATTTTTAAGGGACTTTGAAAAAATTTCAACTGGAATTTTAGCCATTTTTTGACGTGAAATTGTAAACATGTGGCCATGGATTTTGAAAATTCTAGAGAGAATTTTAAAAGCTTCAAGAGAATTTCAACAATTTTGAGAGGGATTTGAAAGGTTTCAATGGGAATGGGAAGAATTGGGACAAAAATTGGAAAATTTTGAAGGGACTTTGAAAAAATTTCAACTGGAATTTTAGCCATTTTTTGACGTGAAATTTTAAACATGTTGAAGTGGATTTTGAAAATTCTAGAGAGAATTTTAAAAGCTTCAACAGAATTTCTACAATTTTGAGAGGGATTTGAAAAGTTTCAATGGGAATGGGAAGAATTGGGACAAAAATTGGAAAATTTTTAAGGGACTTTGAAAAAATTTCAACTGGAATTTTAGCCATTTTTTGACGTGAAATTGTAAACATGTGGCCATGGATTTTGAAAATTCTAGAGAGAATTTTAAAAGCTTCAAGAGAATTTCAACAATTTTGAGAGGGATTTGAAAAGTTTCAATGGGAATGGGAAGAATTGGGACAAAAATTGGAAAATTTTTAAGGGACTTTGAAAAAATTTCAACTGGAATTTTAGCCATTTTTTGACGTGAAATTGTAAACATGTGGACATGGATTTTGAAAATTCTAGAGAGAATTTTAAAAGCTTCAAGAGAATTTCAACAATTTTGAGAGGGATTTGAAAAGTTTCAATGGGAATGGGAAGAATTGGGACAAAAATTGGAAAACTTTTAAGGGACTTTGAAAAAATTTCAACTGGAATTTTAGCAATTTTTTGACGTGAAATTTTAAACATGTTGAAGTGGATTTTGAAAATTCTAGAGAGAATTTTAAAAGCTTCAACAGAATTTCTACAATTTTGAGAGGGATTTGAAAAGTTTCAATGGGAATGGGAAGAATTGGGACAAAAATTGGAAAATTTTTAAGGGACTTTGAAAAAATTTCAACTGGAATTTTAGCCATTTTTTGACGTGAAATTGTAAACATGTGGCCATGGATTTTGAAAATTCTAGAGAGAATTTTAAAAGCTTCAAGAGAATTTCAACAATTTTGAGAGGGATTTGAAAGGTTTCAATGGGAATGGGAAGAATTGGGACAAAAATTGGAAAATTTTTAAGGGACTTTGAAAAAATTTCAACTGGAATTTTAGCCATTTTTTGACGTGAAATTGTAAACATGTGGACATGGATTTTGAAAATTCTAGAGAGAATTTTAAAAGCTTCAACAGAATTTCAACAATTTTGAGAGGGATTTGAAAAGTTTCAATGGGAATGGGAAGAATTGGGACAAAAATTGGAAAATTTTTAAGGGACTTTGAAAAAATTTCAACTGGAATTTTAGCCATTTTTTGACGTGAAATTGTAAACATGTGGACATGGATTTTGAAAATTCTAGAGAGAATTTTAAAAGCTTCAAGAGAATTTCAACAATTTTGAGAGGGATTTGAAAAGTTTCAATGGGAATGGGAAGAATTGGGACAAAAATTGGAAAACTTTTAAGGGACTTTGAAAAAATTTCAACTGGAATTTTAGCAATTTTTTGACGTGAAATTTTAAACATGTTGAAGTGGATTTTGAAAATTCTAGAGAGAATTTTAAAAGCTTCAAGAGAATTTCAACAATTTTGAGAGGGATTTGAAAAGTTTCAATGGGAATGGGAAGAATTGGGACAAAAATTGGAAAATTTTTAAGGGACTTTGAAAAAATTTCAACTGGAATTTTAGCAATTTTTTGACGTGAAATTGTAAACATGTGGACATGGATTTTGAAAATTCTAGAGAGAATTTTAAAAGCTTCAAGAGAATTTCAACAATTTTGAGAGGGATTTGAAAAGTTTCAATGGGAATGGGAAGAATTGGGACAAAAATTGGAAAATTTTTAAGGGACTTTGAAAAAATTTCAGCTGGAATTTTAGCAATTTTTTTACGTGAAATTGTAAACATGTGGCCATGGATTTTGAAAATTCTAGAGAGAATTTTAAAAGCTTCAAGAGAATTTCTACAATTTTGAGAGGGATTTGAAAAGTTTCAATGGGAATGGGAAGAATTGGGACAAAAATTGGAAAATTTTTAAGGGACTTTGAAAAAATTTCAACTGGAATTTTAGCCATTTTTTGACGTGAAATTGTAAACATGTGGCCATGGATTTTGAAAATTCTAGAGAGAATTTTAAAAGCTTCAAGAGAATTTCAACAATTTGGAGAGGGATTTGAAAAGTTTCAATGGGAATGGGAAGAACTGGGACAAAAATTGGAAAATTTTTAAGGGACTTTGAAAAAATTTCAACTGGAATTTTAGCCATTTTTTGACGTGAAATTGTAAACATATGGACATGGATTTTGAAAATTCTAGAGAGAATTTTAAAAGCTTCAACAGAATTTCAACAATTTGGAGAGGGATTTGGAAAGTTTCAATGAGAATGGGAAGAATTGGGACAAAAATTGGAAAATTTTGAAGGGACTTTGAAAAAATTTCAACTGGAATTTTAGCCATTTTTTGACGTGAAATTGTAAACATGTGGACATGGATTTTGAAAATTCTAGAGAGAATTTTAAAAGCTTCAACAGAATTTCAACAATTTTGAGAGGGATTTGAAAAGTTTCAATGGGAATGGGAAGAATTGGGACAAAAATTGGAAAATTTTTAAGGGACTTTGAAAAAATTTCAACTGGAATTTTAGCAATTTTTTGACGTGAAATTGTAAACATGTGGAAATGGATTTTGAAAATTCTAGAGAGAATTTTAAAAGCTTCAACAGAATTTCAACAATTTTGAGAGGAATTTGAAAAGTTTCAATGGGAATGGGAAGAATTGGGACAAAAATTGGAAAATTTTTAAGGGACTTTGAAAAAATTTCAACTGGAATTTTAGCAATTTTTTGACGTGAAATTTTAAACATGTTGAAGTGGATTTTGAAAATTCTAGAGAGAATTTTAAAAGCTTCAACAGAATTTCTACAATTTTGAGAGGGATGTGAAAAGTTTCAATGGGAATGGGAAGAATTGGGACAAAAATTGGAAAATTTTTAAGGGACTTTGAAAAAATTTCAACTGGAATTTTAGCCATTTTTTGACGTGAAATTGTAAACATGTGGCCATGGATTTTGAAAATTCTAGAGAGAATTTTAAAAGCTTCAAGAGAATTTCAACAATTTGGAGAGGGATTTGAAAGGTTTCAATGGGAATGGGAAGAATTGGGACAAAAATTGGAAAATTTTGAAGGGACTTTGAAAAAATTTCAACTGGAATTTTAGCCATTTTTTGACGTGAAATTGTAAACATGTGGCCATGGATTTTGAAAATTCTAGAGAGAATTTTAAAAGCTTCAAGAGAATTTCAACAATTTTGAGAGGGATTTGAAAAGTTTCAATGGGAATGGGAAGAATTGGGACAAAAATTGGAAAATTTTTAAGGGACTTTGAAAAAATTTCAACTGGAATTTTAGCCATTTTTTGACGTGAAATTGTAAACATGTGGCCATGGATTTTGAAAATTCTAGAGAGAATTTTAAAAGCTTCAAGAGAATTTCAACAATTTTGAGAGGGATTTGAAAAGTTTCAATGGGAATGGGAAGAATTGGGACAAAAATTGGAAAATTTTTAAGGGACTTTGAAAAAATTTCAACTGGAATTTTAGCCATTTTTTGACGTGAAATTGTAAACATGTGGACATGGATTTTGAAAATTCTAGAGAGAATTTTAAAAGCTTCAAGAGAATTTCAACAATTTTGAGAGGGATTTGAAAAGTTTCAATGGGAATGGGAAGAATTGGGACAAAAATTGGAAAACTTTTAAGGGACTTTGAAAAAATTTCAACTGGAATTTTAGCAATTTTTTGACGTGAAATTTTAAACATGTTGAAGTGGATTTTGAAAATTCTAGAGAGAATTTTAAAAGCTTCAACAGAATTTCTACAATTTTGAGAGGGATTTGAAAAGTTTCAATGGGAATGGGAAGAATTGGGACAAAAATTGGAAAATTTTTAAGGGACTTTGAAAAAATTTCAACTGGAATTTTAGCCATTTTTTGACGTGAAATTGTAAACATGTGGCCATGGATTTTGAAAATTCTAGAGAGAATTTTAAAAGCTTCAAGAGAATTTCAACAATTTTGAGAGGGATTTGAAAGGTTTCAATGGGAATGGGAAGAATTGGGACAAAAATTGGAAAA
Source organism: Streptopelia decaocto (assembly GCF_964273445.1). NCBI lineage: Eukaryota > Metazoa > Chordata > Aves > Columbiformes > Columbidae > Streptopelia > Streptopelia decaocto. The sequence goes on along the minus strand of NW_028115385.1, from coordinate 18,047 downwards.
TTTTGAAGGGACTTTGAAAAAATTTCAACTGGAATTTTAGCCATTTTTTGACGTGAAATTTTAAACATGTTGAAGTGGATTTTGAAAATTCTAGAGAGAATTTTAAAAGCTTCAACAGAATTTCTACAATTTTGAGAGGGATTTGAAAAGTTTCAATGGGAATGGGAAGAATTGGGACAAAAATTGGAAAATTTTTAAGGGACTTTGAAAAAATTTCAACTGGAATTTTAGCCATTTTTTGACGTGAAATTGTAAACATGTGGCCATGGATTTTGAAAATTCTAGAGAGAATTTTAAAAGCTTCAAGAGAATTTCAACAATTTTGAGAGGGATTTGAAAAGTTTCAATGGGAATGGGAAGAATTGGGACAAAAATTGGAAAATTTTTAAGGGACTTTGAAAAAATTTCAACTGGAATTTTAGCCATTTTTTGACGTGAAATTGTAAACATGTGGACATGGATTTTGAAAATTCTAGAGAGAATTTTAAAAGCTTCAAGAGAATTTCAACAATTTTGAGAGGGATTTGAAAAGTTTCAATGGGAATGGGAAGAATTGGGACAAAAATTGGAAAACTTTTAAGGGACTTTGAAAAAATTTCAACTGGAATTTTAGCAATTTTTTGACGTGAAATTTTAAACATGTTGAAGTGGATTTTGAAAATTCTAGAGAGAATTTTAAAAGCTTCAACAGAATTTCTACAATTTTGAGAGGGATTTGAAAAGTTTCAATGGGAATGGGAAGAATTGGGACAAAAATTGGAAAATTTTTAAGGGACTTTGAAAAAATTTCAACTGGAATTTTAGCCATTTTTTGACGTGAAATTGTAAACATGTGGCCATGGATTTTGAAAATTCTAGAGAGAATTTTAAAAGCTTCAAGAGAATTTCAACAATTTTGAGAGGGATTTGAAAGGTTTCAATGGGAATGGGAAGAATTGGGACAAAAATTGGAAAATTTTTAAGGGACTTTGAAAAAATTTCAACTGGAATTTTAGCCATTTTTTGACGTGAAATTGTAAACATGTGGACATGGATTTTGAAAATTCTAGAGAGAATTTTAAAAGCTTCAACAGAATTTCAACAATTTTGAGAGGGATTTGAAAAGTTTCAATGGGAATGGGAAGAATTGGGACAAAAATTGGAAAATTTTTAAGGGACTTTGAAAAAATTTCAACTGGAATTTTAGCCATTTTTTGACGTGAAATTGTAAACATGTGGCCATGGATTTTGAAAATTCTAGAGAGAATTTTAAAAGCTTCAAGAGAATTTCAACAATTTTGAGAGGGATTTGAAAGGTTTCAATGGGAATGGGAAGAATTGGGACAAAAATTGGAAAATTTTGAAGGGACTTTGAAAAAATTTCAACTGGAATTTTAGCCATTTTTTGACGTGAAATTTTAAACATGTTGAAGTGGATTTTGAAAATTCTAGAGAGAATTTTAAAAGCTTCAACAGAATTTCTACAATTTTGAGAGGGATTTGAAAAGTTTCAATGGGAATGGGAAGAATTGGGACAAAAATTGGAAAATTTTTAAGGGACTTTGAAAAAATTTCAACTGGAATTTTAGCCATTTTTTGACGTGAAATTGTAAACATGTGGCCATGGATTTTGAAAATTCTAGAGAGAATTTTAAAAGCTTCAAGAGAATTTCAACAATTTTGAGAGGGATTTGAAAAGTTTCAATGGGAATGGGAAGAATTGGGACAAAAATTGGAAAATTTTTAAGGGACTTTGAAAAAATTTCAACTGGAATTTTAGCCATTTTTTGACGTGAAATTGTAAACATGTGGACATGGATTTTGAAAATTCTAGAGAGAATTTTAAAAGCTTCAAGAGAATTTCAACAATTTTGAGAGGGATTTGAAAAGTTTCAATGGGAATGGGAAGAATTGGGACAAAAATTGGAAAACTTTTAAGGGACTTTGAAAAAATTTCAACTGGAATTTTAGCAATTTTTTGACGTGAAATTTTAAACATGTTGAAGTGGATTTTGAAAATTCTAGAGAGAATTTTAAAAGCTTCAACAGAATTTCTACAATTTTGAGAGGGATTTGAAAAGTTTCAATGGGAATGGGAAGAATTGGGACAAAAATTGGAAAATTTTTAAGGGACTTTGAAAAAATTTCAACTGGAATTTTAGCCATTTTTTGACGTGAAATTGTAAACATGTGGCCATGGATTTTGAAAATTCTAGAGAGAATTTTAAAAGCTTCAAGAGAATTTCAACAATTTTGAGAGGGATTTGAAAGGTTTCAATGGGAATGGGAAGAATTGGGACAAAAATTGGAAAATTTTTAAGGGACTTTGAAAAAATTTCAACTGGAATTTTAGCCATTTTTTGACGTGAAATTGTAAACATGTGGACATGGATTTTGAAAATTCTAGAGAGAATTTTAAAAGCTTCAACAGAATTTCAACAATTTTGAGAGGGATTTGAAAAGTTTCAATGGGAATGGGAAGAATTGGGACAAAAATTGGAAAATTTTGAAGGGACTTTGAAAAAATTTCAACTGGAATTTTAGCCATTTTTTGACGTGAAATTGTAAACATGTGGACATGGATTTTGAAAATTCTAGAGAGAATTTTAAAAGCTTCAAGAGAATTTCAACAATTTTGAGAGGGATTTGAAAAGTTTCAATGGGAATGGGAAGAATTGGGACAAAAATTGGAAAACTTTTAAGGGACTTTGAAAAAATTTCAACTGGAATTTTAGCCATTTTTTGACGTGAAATTTTAAACATGTTGAAGTGGATTTTGAAAATTCTAGAGAGAATTTTAAAAGCTTCAAGAGAATTTCAACAATTTTGAGAGGGATTTGAAAAGTTTCAATGGGAATGGGAAGAATTGGGACAAAAATTGGAAAATTTTTAAGGGACTTTGAAAAAATTTCAACTGGAATTTTAGCCATTTTTTGACGTGAAATTGTAAACATGTGGACATGGATTTTGAAAATTCTAGAGAGAATTTTAAAAGCTTCAAGAGAATTTCAACAATTTTGAGAGGGATTTGAAAAGTTTCAATGGGAATGGGAAGAATTGGGACAAAAATTGGAAAATTTTTAAGGGACTTTGAAAAAATTTCAGCTGGAATTTTAGCAATTTTTTTACGTGAAATTGTAAACATGTGGCCATGGATTTTGAAAATTCTAGAGAGAATTTTAAAAGCTTCAAGAGAATTTCAACAATTTTGAGAGGGATTTGAAAAGTTTCAATGGGAATGGGAAGAATTGGGACAAAAATTGGAAAACTTTTAAGGGACTTTGAAAAAATTTCAACTGGAATTTTAGCCATTTTTTGACGTGAAATTGTAAACATGTGGCCATGGATTTTGAAAATTCTAGAGAGAATTTTAAAAGCTTCAAGAGAATTTCAACAATTTTGAGAGGGATTTGAAAGGTTTCAATGGGAATGGGAAGAATTGGGACAAAAATTGGAAAATTTTGAAGGGACTTTGAAAAAATTTCAACTGGAATTTTAGCCATTTTTTGACGTGAAATTTTAAACATGTTGAAGTGGATTTTGAAAATTCTAGAGAGAATTTTAAAAGCTTCAACAGAATTTCTACAATTTTGAGAGGGATTTGAAAAGTTTCAATGGGAATGGGAAGAATTGGGACAAAAATTGGAAAATTTTTAAGGGACTTTGAAAAAATTTCAACTGGAATTTTAGCCATTTTTTGACGTGAAATTGTAAACATGTGGCCATGGATTTTGAAAATTCTAGAGAGAATTTTAAAAGCTTCAAGAGAATTTCAACAATTTTGAGAGGGATTTGAAAAGTTTCAATGGGAATGGGAAGAATTGGGACAAAAATTGGAAAATTTTTAAGGGACTTTGAAAAAATTTCAACTGGAATTTTAGCCATTTTTTGACGTGAAATTGTAAACATGTGGCCATGGATTTTGAAAATTCTAGAGAGAATTTTAAAAGCTTCAAGAGAATTTCAACAATTTTGAGAGGGATTTGAAAAGTTTCAATGGGAATGGGAAGAATTGGGACAAAAATTGGAAAATTTTTAAGGGACTTTGAAAAAATTTCAACTGGAATTTTAGCAATTTTTTGACGTGAAATTTTAAACATGTTGAAGTGGATTTTGAAAATTCTAGAGAGAATTTTAAAAGCTTCAACAGAATTTCTACAATTTTGAGAGGGATTTGAAAAGTTTCAATGGGAATGGGAAGAATTGGGACAAAAATTGGAAAATTTTTAAGGGACTTTGAAAAAATTTCAACTGGAATTTTAGCCATTTTTTGACGTGAAATTGTAAACATGTGGCCATGGATTTTGAAAATTCTAGAGAGAATTTTAAAAGCTTCAAGAGAATTTCAACAATTTTGAGAGGGATTTGAAAGGTTTCAATGGGAATGGGAAGAATTGGGACAAAAATTGGAAAATTTTTAAGGGACTTTGAAAAAATTTCAACTGGAATTTTAGCCATTTTTTGACGTGAAATTGTAAACATGTTGAAGTGGATTTTGAAAATTCTAGAGAGAATTTTAAAAGCTTCAAGAGAATTTCAACAATTTGGAGAGGGATTTGAAAAGTTTCAATGGGAATGGGAAGAATTGGGACAAAAATGGGAAAATTTTTAAGGGACTTTGAAAAAATTTCAACTGGAATTTTAGCAATTTTTTGACGTGAAATTTTAAACATGTTGAAGTGGATTTTGAAAATTCTAGAGAGAATTTTAAAAGCTTCAAGAGAATTTCAACAATTTTGAGAGGGATTTGAAAAGTTTCAATGGGAATGGGAAGAATTGGGACAAAAATTGGAAAATTTTTAAGGGACTTTGAAAAAATTTCAACTGGAATTTTAGCAATTTTTTGACGTGAAATTGTAAACATGTGGACATGGATTTTGAAAATTCTAGAGAGAATTTTAAAAGCTTCAAGAGAATTTCAACAATTTTGAGAGGGATTTGAAAAGTTTCAATGGGAATGGGAAGAATTGGGACAAAAATTGGAAAATTTTTAAGGGACTTTGAAAAAATTTCAGCTGGAATTTTAGCAATTTTTTTACGTGAAATTGTAAACATGTGGCCATGGATTTTGAAAATTCTAGAGAGAATTTTAAAAGCTTCAAGAGAATTTCAACAATTTTGAGAGGGATTTGAAAAGTTTCAATGGGAATGGGAAGAATTGGGACAAAAATTGGAAAACTTTTAAGGGACTTTAAAAAATTTCAACTGGAATTTTAGCCATTTTTTGACGTGAAATTGTAAACATGTGGCCATGGATTTTGAAAATTCTAGAGAGAATTTTAAAAGCTTCAACAGAATTTCAACAATTTTGAGAGGGATTTGAAAAGTTTCAATGGGAATGGGAAGAATTGGGACAAAAAATTGGAAAATTTTTAAGGGACTTTGAAAAAATTTCAACTGGAATTTTAACCATTTTTTTATGTGAAATTGTAAACATGTGGCCATGGATTTTGAAAATTCCAGAGAGAATTTTAAAAGCTTCAAGAGAATTTCAACAATTTTGAGAGGGATTTGAAAAGTTTCAATGGGAATGGGAAGAATTGGGACAAAAATTGGAAAATTTTTAAGGGACTTTGAAAAAATTTCAACTGGAATTTTAGCCATTTTTTGACGTGAAATTGTAAACATGTGGCCATGGATTTTGAAAATTCTAGAGAGAATTTTAAAAGCTTCAAGAGAATTTCAACAATTTGGAGAGGGATTTGAAAAGTTTCAATGGGAATGGGAAGAATTGGGACAAAAATTGGAAAATTTTTAAGGGACTTTGAAAAAATTTCAACTGGAATTTTAGCCATTTTTTGACGTGAAATTGTAAACATATGGACATGGATTTTGAAAATTCTAGAGAGAATTTTAAAAGCTTCAACAGAATTTCAACAATTTGGAGAGGGATTTGGAAAGTTTCAATGGGAATGGGAAGAATTGGGACAAAAATTGGAAAATTTTGAAGGGACTTTGAAAAAATTTCAACTGGAATTTTAGCCATTTTTTGACGTGAAATTGTAAACATGTGGACATGGATTTTGAAAATTCTAGAGAGAATTTTAAAAGCTTCAAGAGAATTTCAACAATTTTGAGAGGGATTTGAAAAGTTTCAATGGGAATGGGAAGAATTGGGACAAAAATTGGAAAATTTTGAAGGGACTTGGAAAAATTTCAACTGGAATTTTAGCCATTTTTTGACGTGAAATTGTAAACATGTGGAAATGGATTTTTAAAATTCTAGAGAGAATTTTAAAAGCTTCAACAGAATTTCAACAATTTTGAGAGGAATTTGAAAAGTTTCAATGGGAATGGGAAGAATTGGGACAAAAATTGGAAAATTTTTAAGGGACTTTGAAAAAATTTCAGCTGGAATTTTAGCAATTTTTTTACGTGAAATTGTAAACATGTGGCCATGGATTTTGAAAATTCTAGAGAGAATTTTAAAAGCTTCAAGAGAATTTCAACAATTTTGAGAGGGATTTGAAAAGTTTCAATGGGAATGGGAAGAATTGGGACAAAAATTGGAAAACTTTTAAGGGACTTTGAAAAAATTTCAACTGGAATTTTAGCCATTTTTTGACGTGAAATTGTAAACATGTGGCCATGGATTTTGAAAATTCTAGAGAGAATTTTAAAAGCTTCAAGAGAATTTCAACAATTTTGAGAGGGATTTGAAAAGTTTCAATGGGAATGGGAAGAATTGGGACAAAAATTGGAAAATTTTTAAGGGACTTTGAAAAAATTTCAACTGGAATTTTAGCCATTTTTTGACGTGAAATTGTAAACATGTGGACATGGATTTTGAAAATTCTAGAGAGAATTTTAAAAGCTTCAACAGAATTTCAACAATTTTGAGAGGGATTTGAAAAGTTTCAATGGGAATGGGAAGAATTGGGACAAAAAATTGGAAAATTTTTAAGGGACTTTGAAAAAATTTCAACTGGAATTTTAACCATTTTTTTATGTGAAATTGTAAACATGTGGCCATGGATTTTGAAAATTCCAGAGAGAATTTTAAAAGCTTCAAGAGAATTTCAACAATTTTGAGAGGGATTTGAAAAGTTTCAATGGGAATGGGAAGAATTGGGACAAAAATTGGAAAATTTTTAAGGGACTTTGAAAAAATTTCAACTGGAATTTTAGCCATTTTTTGACGTGAAATTGTAAACATGTGGACATGGATTTTGAAAATTCTAGAGAGAATTTTAAAAGCTTCAAGAGAATTTCAACAATTTTGAGAGGGATTTGAAAAGTTTCAATGGGAATGGGAAGAATTGGGACAAAAATTGGAAAATTTTTAAGGGACTTTGAAAAAATTTCAACTGGAATTTTAGCATTTTTTTTACGTGAAATTGTAAACATGTGGCCATGGATTTTGAAAATTCTAGAGAGAATTTTAAAAGCTTCAAGAGAATTTCAACAATTTTGAGAGGGATTTGAAAAGTTTCAATGGGAATGGGAAGAATTGGGACAAAAATTGGAAAATTTTGAAGGGACTTTGAAAAAATTTCAACTGGAATTTTAGCCATTTTTTGACGTGAAATTGTAAACATGTGGCCATGGATTTTGAAAATTCTAGAGAGAATTTTAAAAGCTTCAACAGAATTTCAACAATTTTGAGAGGGATTTGAAAAGTTTCAATGGGAATGGGAAGAATTGGGACAAAAATTGGAAAATTTTTAAGGGACTTTGAAAAAATTTCAACTGGAATTTTAGCTTTTTTTTTACGTTAAATTGTAAACATGTGGCCATGGATTTTGAAAATTCCAGAGAGAATTTTAAAAGCTTCAAGAGAATTTCAACAATTTTGAGAGGGATTTGAAAAGTTTCAATGGGAATGGGAAGAATTGGGACAAAAATTGGAAAATTTTTAAGGGACTTTGAAAAAATTTCAACTGGAATTTTAGCAATTTTTTATGTGAAATTGTAAACATGTGGACATGGATTTTGAAAATTCTAGAGAGAATTTTAAAAGCTTCAACAGAATTTCAACAATTTTGAGAGGGATTTGAAAAGTTTCAATGGGAATGGGAAGAATTGGGACAAAAATTGGAAAATTTTTAAGGGACTTTGAAAAAATTTCAACTGGAATTTTAGCCATTTTTTTATGTGAAATTGTAAACATGTGGCCATGGATTTTGAAAATTCTAGAGAGAATTTTAAAAGCTTCAACAGAATTTCAACAATTTTGAGAGGAATTTGAAAAGTTTCAATGGGAATGGGAAGAATTGGGACAAAAATTGGAAAATTTTTAAGGGACTTTGAAAAAAATTTCAACTGGAATTTTAGCCATTTTTTGACGTGAAATTGTAAACATGTGGACATGGATTTTGAAAATTCTAGAGAGAATTTTAAAAGCTTCAAGAGAATTTCAACAATTTTGAGAGGGATTTGAAAAGTTTCAATGGGAATGGGAAGAATTGGGACAAAAATTGGAAAATTTTTAAGGGACTTTGAAAAAATTTCAGCTGGAATTTTAGCAATTTTTTTACGTGAAATTGTAAACATGTGGCCATGGATTTTGAAAATTCTAGAGAGAATTTTAAAAGCTTCAAGAGAATTTCAACAATTTTGAGAGGGATTTGAAAAGTTTCAATGGGAATGGGAAGAATTGGGACAAAAATTGGAAAATTTTTAAGGGACTTTGAAAAAATTTCAACTGGAATTTTAGCCATTTTTTGACGTGAAATTTTAAACATGTTGAAGTGGATTTTGAAAATTCTAGAGAGAATTTTAAAAGCTTCAAGAGAATTTCAACAATTTTGAGAGGGATTTGAAAAGTTTCAATGGGAATGGGAAGAATTGGGACAAAAATTGGAAAATTTTTAAGGGACTTTGAAAAAATTTCAACTGGAATTTTAGCCATTTTTTGACGTGAAATTGTAAACATGTGGACATGGATTTTGAAAATTCTAGAGAGAATTTTAAAAGCTTCAAGAGAATTTCAACAATTTTGAGAGGGATTTGAAAAGTTTCAATGGGAATGGGAAGAATTGGGACAAAAATTGGAAAATTTTTAAGGGACTTTGAAAAAATTTCAACTGGAATTTTAGCCATTTTTTGACGTGAAACTGTAAACATGTGGACATGGATTTTGAAAATTCTAGAGAGAATTTTAAAAGCTTCAAGAGAATTTCAACAATTTTGAGAGGGATTTGAAGAGTTTCAATGGGAATGGGAAGAATTGGGACAAAAATTGGAAAATTTTTAAGGGACTTCGAAAAAATTTCAACTGGAATTTTAGCCATTTTTTGACGTGAAATTGTAAACATGTGGCCATGGATTTTGAAAATTCTAGAGAGAATTTTAAAAGCTTCAAGAGAATTTCAACAATTTGGAGAGGGATTTGAAAAGTTTCAATGGGAATGGGAAGAATTGGGACAAAAATTGGAAAATTTTTAAGGGACTTTGAAAAAATTTCAACTGGAATTTTAGCAATTTTTTGACGTGAAATTGTAAACATGTGGACATGGATTTTGAAAATTCTAGAGAGAATTTTAAAAGCTTCAACAGAATTTCAACAATTTTGAGAGGAATTTGAAAAGTTTCAATGGGAATGGGAAGAATTGGGACAAAAATTGGAAAATTTTTAAGGGACTTTGAAAAAATTTCAACTGGAATTTTAGCCATTTTTTGACGTGAAATTGTAAACATGTGGACATGGATTTTGAAAATTCTAGAGAGAATTTTAAAAGCTTCAAGAGAATTTCAACAATTTGGAGAGGGATTTGAAAAGTTTCAATGGGAATGGGAAGAATTGGGACAAAAATTGGAAAAACTTTTAAGGGACTTTGAAAAAATTTCAACTGGAATTTTAGCAATTTTTTTGACGTGAAATTTTAAACATGTTGAAGTGGATTTTGAAAATTCTAGAGAGAATTTTAAAAGCTTCAAGAGAATTTCAACAATTTTGAGAGGGATTTGAAAAGTTTCAATGGGAATGGGAAGAATTGGGACAAAAAATTGGAAAATTTTTAAGGGACTTTGAAAAAATTTCAACTGGAATTTTAGCAATTTTTTGACGTGAAATTGTAAACATGTGGACATGGATTTTGAAAATTCTAGAGAGAATTTTAAAAGCTTCAAGAGAATTTCAACAATTTTGAGAGGGATTTGAAAAGTTTCAATGGGAATGGGAAGAATTGGGACAAAAATTGGAAAATTTTTAAGGGACTTTGAAAAAATTTCAGCTGGAATTTTAGCAATTTTTTTACGTGAAATTGTAAACATGTGGACATGGATTTTGAAAATTCTAGAGAGAATTTTAAAAGCTTCAAGAGAATTTCAACAATTTTGAGAGGGATTTGAAAAGTTTCAATGGGAATGGGAAGAATTGGGACAAAAAATTGGAAAACTTTTAAGGGACTTTGAAAAAATTTCAACTGGAATTTTAGCCATTTTTTGACGTGAAATTGTAAACATGTGGCCATGGAGTTTGAAAATTCTAGAGAGAATTTTAAAAGCTTCAAGAGAATTTCAACAATTTTGAGAGGGATTTGAAAAGTTTCAATGGGAATGGGAAGAATTGGGACAAAAATTGGAAAATTTTTAAGGGACTTTGAAAAAATTTCGACTGGAATTTTAGCCATTTTTTGACGTGAAATTGTAAACATGTGGACATGGATTTTGAAAATTCCAGAGAGAATTTTAAAAGCTTCAAGAGAATTTCAACAATTTTGAGAGGGATTTGAAAAGTTTCAATGGGAATGGGAAGAATTGGGACAAAAATTGGAAAATTTTTAAGGGACTTTGAAAAAATTTCAACTGGAATTTTAGCCATTTTTTGACGTGAAATTGTAAACATGTGGCCATGGATTTTGAAAATTCTAGAGAGAATTTTAAAAGCTTCAACAGAATTTCAACAATTTGGAGAGGGATTTGAAAAGTTTCAATGGGAATGGGAAGAATTGGGACAAAAATTGGAAAATTTTTAAGGGACTTTGAAAAATTTCAACTGGAATTTTAGCCATTTTTTGACGTGAAATTGTAAACATATGGACATGGATTTTGAAAATTCTAGAGAGAATGTTAAAAGCTTCAACAGAATTTCAACAATTTGGAGAGGGATTTGGAAAGTTTCAATGGGAATGGGAAGAATTGGGACAAAAATTGGAAAATTTTTAAGGGACTTTGAAAAAATTTCAACTGGAATTTTAGCCATTTTTTGACGTGAAATTGTAAACATGTGGACATGGATTTTGAAAATTCTAGAGAGAATTTTAAAAGCTTCAACAGAATTTCAACAATTTTGAGAGGGATTTGAAAAGTTTCAATGGGAATGGGAAGAATTGGGACAAAAATTGGAAAATTTTGAAGGGACTTTGAAAAAATTTCAACTGGAATTTTAGCAATTTTTTGACGTGAAATTGTAAACATGTGGAAATGGATTTTGAAAATTCTAGAGAGAATTTTAAAAGCTTCAAGAGAATTTCAACAATTTTGAGAGGGATTTGAAAAGTTTCAATGGGAATGGGAAGAATTGGGACAAAAATTGGAAAATTTTTAAGGGACTTTGAAAAAATTTCAACTGGAATTTTAGCATTTTTTTTACGTGAAATTGTAAACATGTGGCCATGGATTTTGAAAATTCTAGAGAGAATTTTAAAAGCTTCAAGAGAATTTCAACAATTTTGAGAGGGATTTGAAAAGTTTCAATGGGAATGGGAAGAATTGGGACAAAAATTGGAAAATTTTGAAGGGACTTTGAAAAAATTTCAACTGGAATTTTAGCCATTTTTTGACGTGAAATTGTAAACATGTGGCCATGGATTTTGAAAATTCTAGAGAGAATTTTAAAAGCTTCAACAGAATTTCAACAATTTTGAGAGGGATTTGAAAAGTTTCAATGGGAATGGGAAGAATTGGGACAAAAATTGGAAAATTTTTCAGGGACTTTGAAAAAATTTCAACTGGAATTTTAGCATTTTTTTTACGTTAAATTGTAAACATGTGGCCATGGATTTTGAAAATTCCAGAGAGAATTTTAAAAGCTTCAAGAGAATTTCAACAATTTTGAGAGGGATTTGAAAAGTTTCAATGGGAATGGGAAGAATTGGGACAAAAATTGGAAAATTTTAAGGGACTTTGAAAAAATTTCAACTGGAATTTTAGCAATTTTTTATGTGAAATTGTAAACATGTGGCCATGGATTTTGAAAATTCTAGAGAGAATTTTAAAAGCTTCAAGAGAATTTCAACAATTTTGAGAGGGATTTGAAAAGTTTCAATGGGAATGGGAAGAATTGGGACAAAAATTGGAAAATTTTTAAGGGACTTTGAAAAAATTTCAACTGGAATTTTAGCCATTTTTTGACGTGAAATTGTAAACATGTGGCCATGGATTTTGAAAATTCTAGAGAGAATTTTAAAAGCTTCAACAGAATTTCAACAATTTTGAGAGGAAATTTGAAAAGTTTCAATGGGAATGGGAAGAATTGGGACAAAAATTGGAAAATTTTTAAGGGACTTTGAAAAAATTTCAACTGGAATTTTAGCCATTTTTTGACGTGAAATTGTAAACATGTGGACATGGATTTTGAAAATTCTAGAGAGAATTTTAAAAGCTTCAACAGAATTTCAACAATTTGGAGAGGGATTTGGAAAGTTTCAATGGGAATGGGAAGAATTGGGACAAAAATTGGAAAATTTTGAAGGGACTTTGAAAAAATTTCAACTGGAATTTTAGCCATTTTTTGACGTGAAATTGTAAACATGTTGAAGTGGATTTTGAAAATTCTAGAGAGAATTTTAAAAGCTTCAACAGAATTTCAACAATTTTGAGAGGGATTTGAAAAGTTTCAATGGGAATGGGAAGAATTGGGACAAAAATTGGAAAATTTTTAAGGGACTTTGAAAAAATTTCAACTGGAATTTTAGCCATTTTTTGACGTGAAATTGTAAACATGTGGCCATGGATTTTGAAAATTCTAGAGAGAATTTTAAAAGCTTCAACAGAATTTCAACAATTTTGAGAGGGATTTGAAAAGTTTCAATGGGAATGGGAAGAATTGGGACAAAAATTGGAAAATTTTTAAGGGACTTTGAAAAAATTTCAACTGGAATTTTAGCTTTTTTTTTACGTTAAATTGTAAACATGTGGCCATGGATTTTGAAAATTCCAGAGAGAATTTTAAAAGCTTCAAGAGAATTTCAACAATTTTGAGAGGGATTTGAAAAGTTTCAATGGGAATGGGAAGAATTGGGACAAAAATTGGAAAATTTTTAAGGGACTTTGAAAAAATTTCAACTGGAATTTTAGCAATTTTTTATGTGAAATTGTAAACATGTGGACATGGATTTTGAAAATTCTAGAGAGAATTTTAAAAGCTTCAACAGAATTTCAACAATTTTGAGAGGGATTTGAAAAGTTTCAATGGGAATGGGAAGAATTGGGACAAAAATTGGAAAATTTTTAAGGGACTTTGAAAAAATTTCAACTGGAATTTTAGCCATTTTTTTATGTGAAATTGTAAACATGTGGCCATGGATTTTGAAAATTCTAGAGAGAATTTTAAAAGCTTCAACAGAATTTCAACAATTTTGAGAGGGATTTGAAAAGTTTCAATGGGAATGGGAAGAATTGGGACAAAAATTGGAAAATTTTTAAGGGACTTTGAAAAAATTTCAACTGGAATTTTAGCCATTTTTTGACGTGAAATTGTAAACATGTGGACATGGATTTTGAAAATTCTAGAGAGAATTTTAAAAGCTTCAAGAGAATTTCAAACAATTTTGAGAGGGATTTGAAAAGTTTCAATGGGAATGGGAAGAATTGGGACAAAAATTGGAAAATTTTTAAGGGACTTTGAAAAAATTTCAGCTGGAATTTTAGCAATTTTTTGACGTGAAATTGTAAACATGTGGCCATGGATTTTGAAAATTCTAGAGAGAATTTTAAAAGCTTCAAGAGAATTTCAACAATTTTGAGAGGGATTTGAAAAGTTTCAATGGGAATGGGAAGAATTGGGACAAAAATTGGAAAATTTTTAAGGGACTTTGAAAAAATTTCAACTGGAATTTTAGCCATTTTTTGACGTGAAATTTTAAACATGTTGAAGTGGATTTTGAAAATTCTAGAGAGAATTTTAAAAGCTTCAAGAGAATTTCAACAATTTTGAGAGGGATTTGAAAAGTTTCAATGGGAATGGGAAGAATTGGGACAAAAATTGGAAAATTTTTAAGGGACTTTGAAAAAATTTCAACTGGAATTTTAGCCATTTTTTGACGTGAAATTGTAAACATGTGGACATGGATTTTGAAAATTCTAGAGAGAATTTTAAAAGCTTCAAGAGAATTTCAACAATTTTGAGAGGGATTTGAAAAGTTTCAATGGGAATGGGAAGAATTGGGACAAAAATTGGAAAATTTTTAAGGGACTTTGAAAAAATTTCAACTGGAATTTTAGCCATTTTTTGACGTGAAACTGTAAACATGTGGACATGGATTTTGAAAATTCTAGAGAGAATTTTAAAAGCTTCAAGAGAATTTCAACAATTTTGAGAGGGATTTGAAGAGTTTCAATGGGAATGGAAGAATTGGGACAAAAATTGGAAAATTTTTAAGGGACTTCGAAAAATTTCAACTGGAATTTTAGCCATTTTTTGACGTGAAATTGTAAACATGTGGCCATGGATTTTGAAAATTCTAGAGAGAATTTTAAAAGCTTCAAGAGAATTTCAACAATTTGGAGAGGGATTTGAAAAGTTTCAATGGGAATGGGAAGAATTGGGACAAAAATTGGAAAATTTTTAAGGGACTTTGAAAAAATTTCAACTGGAATTTTAGCAATTTTTTGACGTGAAATTGTAAACATGTGGACATGGATTTTGAAAATTCTAGAGAGAATTTTAAAAGCTTCAACAGAATTTCAACAATTTTGAGAGGAATTTGAAAAGTTTCAATGGGAATGGGAAGAATTGGGACAAAAATTGGAAAATTTTTAAGGGACTTTGAAAAAATTTCAACTGGAATTTTAGCCATTTTTTGACGTGAAATTGTAAACATGTGGACATGGATTTTGAAAATTCTAGAGAGAATTTTAAAAGCTTCAAGAGAATTTCAACAATTTGGAGAGGGATTTGAAAAGTTTCAATGGGAATGGGAAGAATTGGGACAAAAATTGGAAAACTTTTAAGGGACTTTGAAAAAATTTCAACTGGAATTTTAGCAATTTTTTGACGTGAAATTTTAAACATGTTGAAGTGGATTTTGAAAATTCTAGAGAGAATTTTAAAAGCTTCAAGAGAATTTCAACAATTTTGAGAGGGATTTGAAAAGTTTCAATGGGAATGGGAAGAATTGGGACAAAAATTGGAAAATTTTTAAGGGACTTTGAAAAAATTTCAACTGGAATTTTAGCAATTTTTTGACGTGAAATTGTAAACATGTGGACATGGATTTTGAAAATTCTAGAGAGAATTTTAAAAGCTTCAAGAGAATTTCAACAATTTTGAGAGGGATTTGAAAAGTTTCAATGGGAATGGGAAGAATTGGGACAAAAATTGGAAAATTTTTAAGGGACTTTGAAAAAATTTCAGCTGGAATTTTAGCAATTTTTTTACGTGAAATTGTAAACATGTGGACATGGATTTTGAAAATTCTAGAGAGAATTTTAAAAGCTTCAAGAGAATTTCAACAATTTTGAGAGGGATTTGAAAAGTTTCAATGGGAATGGGAAGAATTGGGACAAAAATTGGAAAACTTTTAAGGGACTTTGAAAAAATTTCAACTGGAATTTTAGCCATTTTTTGACGTGAAATTGTAAACATGTGGCCATGGAGTTTGAAAATTCTAGAGAGAATTTTAAAAGCTTCAAGAGAATTTCAACAATTTTGAGAGGGATTTGAAAAGTTTCAATGGGAATGGGAAGAATTGGGACAAAAATTGGAAAATTTTTAAGGGACTTTGAAAAAATTTCGACTGGAATTTTAGCCATTTTTTGACGTGAAATTGTAAACATGTGGACATGGATTTTGAAAATTCCAGAGAGAATTTTAAAAGCTTCAAGAGAATTTCAACAATTTTGAGAGGGATTTGAAAAGTTTCAATGGGAATGGGAAGAATTGGGACAAAAATTGGAAAAATTTTTAAGGGACTTTGAAAAAATTTCAACTGGAATTTTAGCCATTTTTTGACGTGAAATTGTAAACATATGGACATGGATTTTGAAAATTCTAGAGAGAATTTTAAAAGCTTCAACAGAATTTCAACAATTTGGAGAGGGATTTGGAAAGTTTCAATGGGAATGGGAAGAATTGGGACAAAAATTGGAAAATTTTGAAGGGACTTTGAAAAAATTTCAACTGGAATTTTAGCCATTTTTTGACGTGAAATTGTAAACATGTGGACATGGATTTTGAAAATTCTAGAGAGAATTTTAAAAGCTTCAACAGAATTTCAACAATTTTGAGAGGGATTTGAAAAGTTTCAATGGGAATGGGAAGAATTGGGACAAAAATTGGAAAATTTTGAAGGGACTTTGAAAAAATTTCAACTGGAATTTTAGCAATTTTTTGACGTGAAATTGTAAACATGTGGAAATGGATTTTGAAAATTCTAGAGAGAATTTTAAAAGCTTCAAGAGAATTTCAACAATTTTGAGAGGGATTTGAAAAGTTTCAATGGGAATGGGAAGAATTGGGACAAAAATTGGAAAATTTTTAAGGGACTTTGAAAAAATTTCAACTGGAATTTTAGCATTTTTTTTACGTGAAATTGTAAACATGTGGCCATGGATTTTGAAAATTCTAGAGAGAATTTTAAAAGCTTCAAGAGAATTTCAACAATTTTGAGAGGGATTTGAAAAGTTTCAATGGGAATGGGAAGAATTGGGACAAAAATTGGAAAATTTTGAAGGGACTTTGAAAAAATTTCAACTGGAATTTTAGCCATTTTTTGACGTGAAATTGTAAACATGTGGCCATGGATTTTGAAAATTCTAGAGAGAATTTTAAAAGCTTCAACAGAATTTCAACAATTTTGAGAGGGATTTGAAAAGTTTCAATGGGAATGGGAAGAATTGGGACAAAAATTGGAAAATTTTTCAGGGACTTTGAAAAATTTCAACTGGAATTTTAGCATTTTTTTTACGTTAAATTGTAAACATGTGGCCATGGATTTTGAAAATTCCAGAGAGAATTTTAAAAGCTTCAAGAGAATTTCAACAATTTTGAGAGGGATTTGAAAAGTTTCAATGGGAATGGGAAGAATTGGGACAAAAATTGGAAAATTTTTAAGGGACTTAGAAAAAATTTCAACTGGAATTTTAGCAATTTTTTATGTGAAATTGTAAACATGTGGCCATGGATTTTGAAAATTCTAGAGAGAATTTTAAAAGCTTCAAGAGAATTTCAACAATTTTGAGAGGGATTTGAAAAGTTTCAATGGGAATGGGAAGAATTGGGACAAAAATTGGAAAATTTTTAAGGGACTTTGAAAAAATTTCAACTGGAATTTTAGCCATTTTTTTATGTGAAATTGTAAACATGTGGCCATGGATTTTGAAAATTCTAGAGAGAATTTTAAAAGCTTCAACAGAATTTCAACAATTTTGAGAGGAATTTGAAAAGTTTCAATGGGAATGGGAAGAATTGGGACAAAAATTGGAAAATTTTTAAGGGACTTTGAAAAAATTTCAACTGGAATTTTAGCCATTTTTTGACGTGAAATTGTAAACATGTGGCCATGGATTTTGAAAATTCTAGAGAGAATTTTAAAAGCTTCAAGAGAATTTCAACAATTTTGAGAGGGATTTGAAAAGTTTCAATGGGAATGGGAAGAATTGGGACAAAAATTGGAAAAATTTTTAAGGGACTTTGAAAAAATTTCAACAGGAATTTTAGCAATTTTTTTACGTGAAATTGTAAACATGTGGCCATGGATTTTGAAAATTCTAGAGAGAATTTTAAAAGCTTCAAGAGAATTTCAACAATTTTGAGAGGGATTTGAAAAGTTTCAATGGGAATGGGAAGAATTGGGACAAAAATTGGAAAAATTTTGAAGGGACTTTGAAAAAATTTCAACTGGAATTTTAGCCATTTTTTGACGTGAAATTGTAAAATTCTGTTGAAGCTTTTTAAAATTCTG
>NW_028115386.1:0-15022 GCF_964273445.1 Streptopelia decaocto | reverse complement strand
CATCACCCCCATTGTCCCCAATCTCCCCATCACCCCCATTGTCCCCAATGTCCCCATCACCCCCAATGTCCCCAATGTCCCCATCACCCCCAATGTCCCCATCACCCCCATTGTCCCCAATGTCCCCATCACCCCAATGTCCCCATTGTCCCCAATGTCCCCATTGTCCCCAATCTCCCCATCACCCCAACGTCCCCATCGCCCCCCATGCCCCCCCCAGGCCTGCGCCCTGGACCCCCTGCTGGACGACTCGGTGTCCTTCGCCCGGCGCCTGCGGGAGCTGGGGCGGCCGGTGACGCTGCACGTGGTGCCCGACCTGCCCCACGGCTTCCTGAGCCTGGGGGCGCTGAGCCCCGAGACGCGCCGCGCCACCGCGCTCTGCACGCGCCTCATCCGCGCCGTGCTGCACCCCCCGGACCCACGCCTGGGGGGCAGGAGGGCGTCCCTGCTCCCCACGGGGCGCAGGGACAGCCTGGACCCACACTTGGGGGGCAGGAGGGAGTCGGTGTTCACTGGGGGGCGCAGGGACAGCCTGGACCCACACTTGGGGGGCAGGCGGGCGTCGGGGGTGCTCGGGACCCATAGCGACAGCCTGGACCCACACTTGGGGGGCAGGAGGGAATCGGTGTTCACCGGGGGGCGCAGGGACAGCCTGGACCCACACTTGGGGGGCAGGAGGGGGTCAGCGATGCTCGGGACCCATAGCCCGCAGGATGGGACCCGCCGTGGGTCAGTGATGCTCGGGACCCATAGTGACAGCCCTGACCCACACTTGGGGGGCAGGCGGGCGTCAGGGCTTCTCGGGACCCATAGCGACAGCCCTGACCCACACTTGGGGGGCAGGCGGGCGTCGGGGCTTCTCGGGACCCATAGCGACAGCCCTGACCCACACTTGGGGGGCAGGCGGGGATCAGGGGTGCTCGGGACCCATAGCCCGCAGGATGGGGCCCGCCGTGGGTCGGGGGTGCTCGGGACCCATAGTGACAGCCCTGACCCACACTTGGGGGGCAGGCGGGGGTCAGCGATGCTCGGGAGCCATAGGGATAGTCTGGACCCACACTTGGGGGGCAGGCAGGGGTCGGTGTTACTTGGGGGGCGCAGGGACAGCTCAGCCCCACAGGATGGGTCCCGCCGTGGGTCAGTGATGCTCGGGACCCATAGGGATAGTCCAGACCCACACTTGGGGGGCAGGCGGGGGTCGGTGTTACTTGGGGGGCAGAGGGACAAGCCGGTGACCCACAGCATGGGGGGCGCGACCCACAGCGCGGGGGCTGCGGCCAAAGCTGGTGGGGGGGGCACAGCGACCCACAGCGATGGGGCCACTGAGACCCACGGCAATGGGGCCGCTCTGCCCCATAGCGATGGGGCCGCTCTGCCCCATAGCACCAGCAAAGTCCTGACCCACAGCGATGGGGCCACTGAGACCCACGGCAATGGGGCCGCTCTGCCCCATAGCACCAGCAAAGCCCTGACCCACAGCGATGGGGCCGCTCTGCCCCACAGCGATGGGGCCACTCTGCCCCATAGCGATGGGGCCGCTCTGCCCCATAGCACCAGCAAAGTCCTGCCCCACAGCGATGGGGCCGCTCTGCCCCATAGCGATGGGGCCGCTCTGCCCCACAGCCCCAGCCCCACACCCCCGCCCCCCAGCCCGGCCCAGCCCCACATCGGGGGGTCCCCGCCCAGCCCCCCCGCCCCCCCCCGTGCTGTGGGGCCCCCCCAGGACCCCCCCGGGACCCCCCAAACCCCCGTCGGCCCAGCGGCCCCGCGGGGAGAGAAGTGGGGTCCTGACCCATAGATCTGGGGGGGTCAAAGCTCTTTATTAACCACCCCCCCCCCCCAAATCTCCCCACACAATAAATCCAGATGTGGGGCGGCACCGCGACCCCCAACAAATAACAGAGTCATTCATGCTTTGCCCCATAGCGCGGAGACACGGGGCTGCCCCATAGCAATGGGGCTGGGGGCTCAATGGGGGGCTGCCCCATAGCAATGGGGCTGGGGGCTCAATGGGGGGTCTGCCCCATAGCAATGGGGCTCTGGGCTCCACTTATGGGGCTGCCCCATAGCAATGGGGTTGGGGGCTGCAATGGGGGGGCTGGGGGGCTGCCCCACATCATTGGGGCTTGGGAAGGGGGGCTGCCCCATAGCAACGGGGCTCTGGGCTCCACTTATGGGTCCGCCCCACAGCGACGCCTCCACTTATGGGGCTGCCCCATAGCAACTTATGGGGCTGCCCCATAGCAACGCCTCCAATTATGGGGCTGCCCCCGCAGCAACTTATGGGGCTGCCCCATAGCAACTTATGGGGCTGCCCCACAGCGACGCCTCCAATTATGGGGCTGCCCCATAGCAACTTATGGGGCTGCCCCACAGCGATGCCTCCGCTTATGGGGCTGCCCCATAGCAACTTATGGGGCTGCCCCATAGCGACGCCTCCACTTATGGGGCTGCCCCATAGCAACTTATGGGGCTGCCCCATAGCAACGCCTCCACTTATGGGGCTGCCCCATAGCAACTTATGGGGCTGCCCCACAGCGACGCCTCCACTTATGGGGCTGCCCCACAGCAACTTATGGGGCTGCCCCACAGCGATGCCTCCACTTATGGGGCTGCCCCATAGCAACTTATGGGGCTGCCCCACAGCAACGCCTCCACTTATGGGGCTGCCCCATAGCAACACCTCCACTTATGGGGCTGCCCCACAGCGACGCCTCCACTTATGGGGCTGCCCCATAGCAACTTATGGGGCTGCCCCCGCAGCAACTTATGGGGCTGCCCCACAGCGACGCCTCCGCTTATGGGGCTGCCCCATAGCAACTTATGGGGCTGCCCCCGCAGCAACTTATGGGGCTGCCCCACAGCGACGCCTCCACTTATGGGGCTGCCCCAGAGCGACTCCTCCACTTATGGGGCTGCCCCATAGCAACTTATGGGGCTGCCCCATAGCAACTTATGGGGCTGCCCCACAGCGACGCCTCCACTTATGGGGCTGCCCCAGAGCGACTCCTCCACTTATGGGGCTGCCCCATAGCAACTTATGGGGCTGCCCCACAGCGACGCCTCCACTTATGGGGCTGCCCCCCCTCCCCCTCACAGCCCCCCCAGCGCCGTGAGCTCGCCGGCCCCTCCCCCCCCCTTCCTGGCGGCGGCCCCGCCCCCCGCGCGCAGCCCCGCCCTCATGGCCACGAGCGCGGACGCGAGCGCGGCGCCCGGCGCGCCCCCGGCCCCGCCCCCCGGAAGTTGCAGCAGCAGCGTGGCCACGGCGGCCTCCCCGTCCTGCGTGGGCTCCAGCGTCAGCGGCCACGCGGCCGCGGGGGGCGGGGCCACGCGGGGGGGCGGGGCGGCGCGCCGCGGGGGCGGGGCCTGGGGGGCTGGGAGGGGCTGGGGGGGCGGGGGGTGGGGGGAACTTGGGGGGCGCGGGGGGGCTGGGGGGTTTTGGGGACAATCGAGGGGGTTTTGGGGTCGCTGTGGGTCCCGAGGACCCTCAGTGGGGTTTTGGGGGTCCCCCCTAGATATTTGGGGGCAATCCGTGGGGTTTTGGGGTCCCTGTTTGGTTGGGGGTCTCTGTTGGTCAATGGCATTTTGGGGAGAATCAGTGGGGTTTTGGGGCTCATCAATGGACTTTTGGGGTCCCTGTTGGTTTTGGGGTCCCTGTTGCTCAACATCATTTTGGCGCCAATCAATATCATTTTGGCGCCAACCCCCCTCACTTTGGCGCCAATCACTGGGGTTTTGGCGCCAACTCATGTCATTTTGGCGCCAACTCATGTCATTTTGGCGCCAACCCACATCACTTTGGGCCCCATCAACATCATTTTGGTGCCGATCAATGGGGTTTTGGGGCTGATCAATGGGGTTTTGGGGCTGATCAATGGACTTTTGGGGCTGATCAATCGACTTTTGGGGTCCCTGTTGGTCAACATCACTTTGGCGCCAACCAACATCACTTTGGCGCCAACCCCCATCACTTTGGGTCCCATCAACATCACTTTGGCGCCACTCAGTGGCGTTTTGGCGCCAACTCATGTCATTTTGGCGCCAACCCCCATCACTTTGGCGCCAACCCGCCTCATTTTGGCGCCAACCCGCCTCATTTTGGCGCCGATCAACGTCATTTTGGTGCTGATCAACATCATTTCGGGGCCCATCAATGGACTTTTGGGGCCGATCAATGCACTTTTGGGGTCCCTGTTGGTTTTGGGGTCCCTGTTGGTTTTGGGGTCCCTGTTGGTTTTGGGATCTCTGTTGATCAACATCATTTTGACAGCAACCCCCATCACTTTGGCGCCAACCCGCCTCATTTTGGCGCCAACCCCGCCTCATTTTGGCGCCAACCCGCCTCATTTTGGCGCCGATCAACATCATTTTGGCGCCAACCAACATCACTTTGGGTCCCATCAACATCATTTTGGCGCCGATCAACGTCATTTTGGCGCCAACCCCCATCATTTTGGCGCCAACCCCCATCATTTTGGCGCCAACCCACATCACTTTGGGTCCCATCAACATCATTTTGGCGCCGATCAACGTCATTTTGGCGCCGACCCGCCTCACTTTGGCGCCAACCCGCCTCATTTAGGCGCCAACCCCCATCACTTTGGCGCCAACCCCCATCATTTTGGCGCCGATCAACGTCATTTTGGCGCCGATCAACGTCATTTTGGCGCCAACCCGCCTCATTTTGGCGCCAACCCCCATCATTTTGGCGCCGACCCGCCTCATTTTGGCGCCAACCCGCCTCATTTTGGCGCCAACCAACATCACTTTGGGGGCCACCAACATCATTTTGGCGCCGATCAACGTCATTTTGGCGCCAACCAACATCACTTTGGGGGCCACCAACATCATTTTGGCGCCGATCAACATCATTTTGGCGCCAACCAACATCATTTTGGCGCCGACCCGCCTCATTTTGGCGCCAACCCACATCACTTTGGGTCCCATCAACATCATTTTGGCACCGATCAACATCATTTTGGCGCCGATCAACATCATTTTGGCGCCAACCCCCATCACTTTGGCGCCAACCCCCATCATTTTGGCGCCGATCAACGTCATTTTGGCGCCAACCCCCATCATTTTGGCGCCAACCCGCCTCATTTTGGCGCCAACCCGCCTCATTTTGGCGCCGACCCGCCTCACTTTGGCGCCGACCCGCCTCATTTTGGCGCCAACCCGCCTCACTTTGGCGCCGCCCCCCCCCACTCTGGCGCCCCCCGGTGGCCCGGAAGCAGACGGTGACCCTCCCGAAGGGCCGGTTGGCCATGAGGCTGCGCTCCCTCCTCCTCCTCCTCCGCTCCCCCCGCGCGGCCAGCGCGCCCCTCCCCCGCCACAGCAGCACGCACCCCCCCAGCAACAGGAAGAAACAGGCGAAGAACACCGAGAAGAACACGAACAGGTCGATGTGCGCCTGGTCCTGCCGGAAGAACAGCAGCCCCCGCGACGCCCCGCCCTCCTCCGCAAGCCACGCCCCCTCCCCCGCAGGCCCCGCCCCCGGCTCCGCCCCCACGCCCAGCACCACGAGGTAGAAGCGCGTGGACTTGAGGGGGTGGAGCGAGTGGGGGATGGTCAGCACCAGCCGGTCCCGCACGCCGCGGACCACGAGGGGCGGGGGGGCGGGGCCCAGCGTGACGTAGGTCACGAGGCCCGAGGCGCGCTCCTCGTGCAGGCGGGGGGGGGGCGGGGCCGAGGGGGGCGGGGAGGGGGAGGGGGGGGCGGAGGTTTGGGCTGAAATAGCCGAGTTTTGGGGGGAAATATGAGAGTTTTGGGGGGAAATAGGAGAGTTTTGGGGGGAAATATCAGAGTTTTGGGGTGAAATAGCCGAGTTTTGGGGGGAAATAGGAGAGTTTTGGGGGGAAATGGCACCATGTGAACCCCCATAATTTTGGGGTGAAATACCAAAGTTTTGGGGTGAAACAGCAGCATTTGAAGTCCCATAATTTTGGGGTGAAATATGAGAGTTTTGGGGGGAAATATCAGAGTTTTGGGGTGAAATAGCCGAGTTTTGGGGGGAAATAGGAGAGTTTTGGGGTGAAATGGCACCATGTGAACCCCCATAATTTTGGGGTGAAATGGCACCATTTGAAGTTCGATAATTTTGGGGTGAAACATCAGAGTTTTGGGGTGAAATATCAGAGTTTTGGGGGAAAATGGCACCATGTGAACCCCCATAATTTTGGGGTGAAACATCAGAGTTTTGGGGTGAAATGGCACCATGTGAACCCCCATAATTTTGGGGTGAAACGCCATCATTTTGGGGAGAAACGGGACCTCTTGAACCCCCATAATTTTGGGGCGAAACGGCTCCATTTTGGGGCAAAACGGCACCACTTGAACCCCCATAACTTTGGGGCGACCCCCCATCATTTTGGGCCCAAACCGCCTCATTTTGGGCCGAAATCCCATCAGCCCAACCCCCATCGCTCCAGGTTGAGCCCCAACTGCTCTGTGACGACCCCGCTGAATTTTGACCCAAAACCCCAACATTTTGACCCAAAATCCCATCATTTTGACCCAAAACCCCATCATTTTGACCCAAAATCCCATCATTTTGACCCAAAATCGCACCATTTTGGCCTGAAACGCCACCACTCAGCGATGACCCTGCTGTGTTCTGCCCCAAAATCCCATCATTTTGACCCGAAATCCCATCATTTTGACCCAAAATCCCACCATTTTGACCCAAAACACCACCACTCGTTCCCCTACCAGTCAATGACGACCCCGCCACATTTTGACCCAAAAACCCAACATTTTGACCCGAAATCCCATCATTTTGACCCGAAACGCCACCACTTGTCCTCCCACCACTGTTCTGTGATGACCCCGCCGCGTTCTGCCCCAAAACCCCAACATTTTGACCCAAAATGCCATCATTTTGGCCCGAAACGCCACCACCCATCCCCCCACCAGTCAACGACGACCCTGCCACATTATGCCCCAAAATGCCATCATTTTGACCCAAAATCCCACCATTTTGACCCGAAACGCCACCACTCGTTCCCCCACCACTCAGAGACGACCCCACCACCTTTTGCCCCAAAACCCCAACGTTTTGACCCGAAACGCCACCGTTTTGGGCCGAAACGCCACCACCCGTCTCCCCGCCGTTCTGCGACGCCCCCGCCGCGCTCTGCCCTAAAAACGCCCCGTTCTGCCCCAAAAACGCACCGTTCTGCCCCGAAGCGGCGCCGTCGCGCGGCGGCTCCTGCAGCCGCACCAGGTGGCGCCCGGTGCCCGGCTCCACGTCCACGGCGAAGGTGTCGAAGGCCGTGGCCACGAACAGGTCGACGGCGCCGCGCGTGACGTCCAGCGTCACCCGGATGTCCACGTTGGTGAACTTGGGCTGCACGGCGAAGAGCGCGGTGCGGCCGCGCGGCAGCTGCCGCGGCCCCGGCGCCGGGAAGCAGCTGCTCTGCCCCGCGGGGTCCAGGCAGTACTCCTGCTCCACCGACAGGAGGCGGTAGCACTGCTGGCCCCGCACCGGGTGGCCCTGGAAGGAGTCGCGGCACTTGGAGCACTGCGGGGGACAAGGGGACAAGGGGGGGTGTCACTTGGGTGAAGGACATGGCAATGGGAAGAGGGTCAAGTCATTGGGACAATGGGACAAGTCAATGGGATCAAGGACAAGTCAATGGGACAATGGGATGAGTCAATGGGAAGAGGGTCAAGTCATTGGGACAATGGGACAAGTCAATGGGAAGAGGGTCAAGTCATTGGGACAATGGGACAAGTCAATGGGAAGAGGGTCAAGTCATTGGGACAATGGGATGAGCCAATGGGACCAAGGACAAGTCAATGGGAAGAGGGTCAAGTCAATGGGACAATGGGATGAGTCAATGGGATCAAGGACAAGTCAATGGGATCAAGGACAAGTCAATGGGAAGAGGGTCAAGTCAATGGGAAGAGGTTGAAGTCAATGGGACAATGGGATGAGTCAATGGGATCAAGGACAAGTCAATGGGAAGAGGGTCAAGTCATTGGGACAATGGGATGAGTCAATGGGAAGAGGGTCAAGTCATTGGGACAATGGGATGAGTCAATGGGAAGAGAGTCAAGTCATTGGGACAATGGGACAAGTCAATGGGATCAAGGACAAGTCAATGGGAAGAGGGTCAAGTCAATGGGAAGAGGGTCAAGTCATTGGGACAATGGGACAAGTCAATGGGAAGAGGGTCAAGTCATTGGGACAATGGAACAAGTCAATGGGAAGAGGGTCAAGTCATTGGGACAACGGGTCAAGTCATTGGGAAGAGGGTCAAGTCATTGGGACAACGGGATGAGCCAATGGGACCAAGGACAAGTCAATGGGAAGAGGGTCAAGTCAATGGGAAGAGGTTGAAGTCAATGGGACAATGGGATGAGTCAACGGGATCAAGGACAAGTCAATGGGATCAATGACAAGTCAATGGGAAGAGGGTCAAGTCAATGGGAAGAGGCTCAAGTCATTGGGACAATGGGATGAGTCAATGGGAAGAGGGTCAAGTCAATGGGACAATGGGATGAGTCAACGGGATCAATGACAAGTCAATGGGATCAATGACAAGTCAATGGGAAGAGGGTCAAGTCATTGGGAAGAGAGTCAAGTCAATGGGAAGAGGTTGAAGTAATTGGGACAATGGGATGAGTCAATGGAACCAACGACAAGTCATTGGGATCAAGGACAAGTCAATGGGAAGAGGGTCAAGTCATTGGGACAATGGGTCAAGTCATTGGGAAGAGGGTCAAATCATTGGGACAATGGGATGAGCCAATGGGACCAAGGACAAGTCAATGGGAAGAGGGTCAAGTCAATGGGACAATGGGATGAGTCAATGGGATCAAGGACAAGTCAATGGGATCAAGGACAAGTCAATGGGAAGAGGGTCAAGTCAATGGGAAGAGGTTGAAGTCAATGGGACAATGGGATGAGTCAATGGGATCAAGGACAAGTCAATGGGATCAATGACAAGTCAATGGGAAGAGGCTCAAGTCAATGGGAAGAGGCTCAAGTCATTGGGACAATGGGATGAGTCAATGGGAAGAGGGTCAAGTCAATGGGACAATGGGATGAGTCAACGGGATCAATGACAAGTCAATGGGATCAATGACAAGTCAATGGGAAGAGGGTCAAGTCATTGGGAAGAGAGTCAAGTCAATGGGAAGAGGTTGAAGTCAATGGGCCAATGGGATGAGTCAATGGAACCAACGACAAGTCATTGGGATCAAGGACAAGTCAATGGGAAGAGGGTCAAGTCATTGGGACAATGGGACAAGTCAATGGGAAGAGGGTCAAGTCAATGGGACAATGGGATGAGTCAACGGGATCAATGACAAGTCAATGGGATCAATGACAAGTCAATGGGAAGAGGGTCAAGTCATTGGGAAGAGGGTCAAGTCATTGGGACAACGGGTCAAGTCATGGGGAAGAGGGTCAAGTCATTGGTACAATGGGATAAGTCAATGGGATCAAGGACAAGTCAATGGGAAGAGGGTCAAGTCATTGGGACAATGGGTCAAGTCAATGGGACAGTGGGATGAGTCAATGGGATCAATGACAAGTCAATGGGAAGAGGGTCAAGTCAATGGGAAGAGGGTCAAGTCATTGGGACAATGGGACAAGTCATTGGGATCAAGGACAAGTCAATGGGATCAATGACAAGTCAATGGGAAGAGGGTCAAGTCAATACGAAGAGGCTCAAGTCATTGGGACAATGGGACAAGTCAATGGGAAGAGGGTCAAGTCATTGGGACAATGGGACAAGTCAATGGGAAGAGGGTCAAGTCATTGGGACAACGGGTCAAGTCATTGGGAAGAGGGTCAAGTCATTGGGACAATGGGATGAGCCAATGGGACCAAGGACAAGTCAATGGGAAGAGGGTCAAGTCAATGGGACAATGGGATGAGTCAATGGGATCAATGACAAGTCAATGGGATCAAGGACAAGTCAATGGGAAGAGGGTCAAGTCAATGGGAAGAGGGTCAAGTCATTGGGACAATGGGATGAGCCAATGGGATCAAGGACAAGTCAATGGGAAGAGGGTCAAGTCAATGGGAAGAGGGTCAAGTCATTGGGACAATGGGATGAGTCAATGGGATCAATGACAAGTCAATGGGAAGAGGGTCAAGTCAATGGGAAGAGGGTCAAGTCAATGGGACAATGGGATGAGTCAATGGGATCAAGGACAAGTCAATGGGATCAAGGACAAGTCAATGGGAAGAGGGTCAAGTCAATGGGAAGAGGGTCAAGTCATTGGGACAATGGGATGAGTCAATGGGAAGAGGGTCAAGTCAATGGGACAATGGGATGAGTCAACAGGATCAATGACAAGTCAATGGGATCAATGACAAGTCAATGGGAAGAGGGTCAAGTCATTGGGAAGAGAGTCAAGTCAATGGGAAGAGGTTGAAGTCAATGGGCCAATGGGATGAGTCAATGGAACCAACGACAAGTCATTGGGATCAAGGACAAGTCAATGGGAAGAGAGTCAAGTCATTGGGACAATGGGACAAGTCAATGGGAAGAGGGTCAAGTCATTGGGACAATGGGACAAGTCAATGGGATCAAGGACAAGTCAATGGGAAGAGGGTCAAGTCAATGGGAAGAGGGTCAAGTCATTGGGACAATGAGTCAAGTCAATGGGACAGTGGGATGAGTCAATGGGACCAAGGACAAGTCAATGGGAAGAGGGTCAAGTCAATGGGAAGAGGTTGAAGTCAATGGGACAATGGGATGAGTCAATGGGATCAAGGACAAGTCAATGGGATCAATGACAAGTCAATGGGAAGAGGGTCAAGTCAATGGGAAGAGGCTCAAGTCATTGGGACAATGGGATGAGTCAATGGGAAGAGGGTCAAGTCATTGGGACAATGGGATGAGTCAACGGGATCAATGACAAGTCAATGGGATCAATGACAAGTCAATGGGATCAATGACAAGTCATTGGGAAGAGAGTCAAGTCAATGGGAAGAGGTTGAAGTAATTGGGACAATGGGATGAGTCAATGGAACCAACGACAAGTCATTGGGATCAAGGACAAGTCAATGGGAAGAGAGTCAAGTCATTGGGACAACGGGTCAAGTCAATGGGACAGTGGCATGAGTCAATGGGATTGATGCCAGGTCAATGGGACCGATGCCAGGTCAATGGGATCAATGACAGGTCAATGGGACCGATGCCAGGTCAATGGGATCAATGCCAGGTCAATGGGATCAATGACAGGTCAACGGGACCAATGCCAGGTCAATGGGACCGATGCCAGGTCAATGGGACCAATGACAGGTCAATGGGGTCAATGGGACCGATGCCAAGTCACTGGCCAATGGGCCGAGTCACCGGGTCGTGCACACGGGGTGGATGGGATGAGATGTGGCGGTGGCACCAATGGGGACAATGGGGACAATGTGTCACCTGCTGCCGGTAGCAGGCCCTGCGCTCCCCCCATTGTCCCATGTCCCCAATGTCCCCATGTCCCCATTGTCCCCATTGTCCCCATTGTCCCCATTGTCCCCATTGTCCCCATCGCCCCCATTGTCCCCATTGCCCCCATTGCCCCCATTGCCCCCATTGTCCCCTTCGCCCCCATTGTCCCCATCACCCCCATTGCCCCCATTGTCCCCTTCGCCCCCATTGTCCCCAATGTCCCCATTGTCCCATTGTCCCCATTGTCACCTGGTGCCGGTAGCAGTCCCCGTGCCCCCCATTGCCCCCATTGTCCCCATGTCCCCGTGTCACCTGGTGCCGGTAGCAGTCCCCGTGCCCCCCATTGTCCCCATTGTCCCCATTGTCCCCATGTCCCCGTGTCACCTGGTGGCGGTAGCAGTCCCCGTGCCCCCATTGTCCCCATGTCCCCGTGTCACCTGGTGGCGGTAGCAGTCCCCGTGCCCCCCGCAGGCCGCGCTCTCCGTGTTGTTCTGGCACGGACACCCCGTCCCGTCCAGCTCGTTGCACGTGTCCGCGTGCCCGTTGCACTGGCACCTGGGGTCACACGGGGTCACGGGGTCACATGGGGTCAAGGGGTCACACGGGGTCATGGGGTCACATGGGGACACAGGGACATGGGGTCACACGGGGTCATGGGGACATGGGGTCACATGGGTCCCTATGGGTCTCTATGGTCTCTATGGGTCTCTATGGTCTCTGTGGTCCCTATGTGTCTCTATGGTCTCTATGGTCCCTATGGGTCTCTATGGTCCCTGTGGGTCTCTATGGTCTCTATGGTCTCTATGGTCCCTGTGTGTCTCTATGGTCCCTATCGCTCCCTATGGGTCTCTATGGTCCCTATGGGTCTCTATGGGTCCCTATGGGTCTCTATGGTCCCTGTGGGTCCCTATGGGTCTCTATGGGTCTCTATGGTCTCTATGGTCCCTGTGTGTCTCTATGGTCTCTATGTGTCCCTATGGGTCTCTATGGTCCCTATGGGTCTCTATGGTCCCTATGGCTCCCTATGGGTCTCTATGGTCCCTGTGGGTCTCTATGGGTCTCTATGGGTCTCTATGGTCCCTGTGGGTCTCTATGGTCCCTGTGGGTCTCTATGGTCTCTATGGTCTCTATGTGTCCCTATGGGTCTCTATGGTCTCTATGGGTCTCTATGGGTCCCTATGGGTCTCTATGGTCTCTATGGTCTCTATGGTCTCTATGGTCTCTATGTGTCCCTATGGGTCTCTATGGTCTCTATGGGTCTCTATGGGTCGCTATGGGTTTCTATGGTCCCTATGGGTCTCTATGGTCCCTGTGGGTCCCTGTGGGTCTCTATGGTCCCTGTGGGTCTCTATGGTCCCTATGGCTCCCTATGGGTCTCTATGGTCCCTGTGGGTCTCTATGGCTCCCTATGGGTCCCTATGGTCCCTGTGGGTCCCTGTGGGTCTCTATGTGTCTCTATGGTCCCTATGGCTCCCTATGGGTCCCTATGGTCCCTATGGTCCCTATGGCTCCCTATGGCTCCCTATGGTCCCTATGGTCCCTATGGTCCCTATGGGTCCCTATGGTCCCTGTGGGTCTCTATGGTCCCTATGGTCCCTATGGCTCCCTATGGTCCCTATGGTCCCTATGGTCCCTGTGGGTCTCTATGGTCTCTATGGGTCTCTATGGTCCCTATGGGTCTCTATGGTCCCTGTGGGTCTCTATGGTCTCTATGGTCCCTATGGGTCTCTATGGTCCCTATGGGTCCCTATGGGTCCCTATGTGTCTCTATGGTCTCTATGGTCCCTATGGGTCCCTATGGTCCCTATGGCTCCCTATGGGTCCCTATGGTCCCTGTGGGTCTCTATGGGTCTCTATGTGTCTCTATGGTCCCTATGGCTCCCTATGGGTCCCTATGGTCTCTATGGCTCCCTATGGTCCCTATGGCTCCCTATGGGTCCCTACGGTCCCTGTGGGTCTCTATGGGTCTCTATGGTCTCTATGGCTCCCTATGTGTCTCTATGGTCCCTATGGCTCCCTATGGGTCCCTATGGTCCCTGTGGGTCCCTATGGCTCCCTATGGTCTCTATGGGTCTCTATGTGTCTCTATGGGTCTCTATGGTCTCTATGGGTCTCTATGGGTCTCTATGGGTCCCTATGGTCCCTATGGGTCTCTATGGGTCTCTGTGGGTCTCTATGGGTCTCTATGGGTCCCTATGGGTCTCTATGGTCTCTATGGGTCTCTATGGTCCCTATGGGTCCCTATGGGTCCCTATGGTCCCTGTGGGTCTCTATGGTCCCCTATGTGTCTCTATGGTCTCTATGGTCTCTATGGTCTCTATGGTCCCTATGGGTCCCTATGGCTCCCTATGGTCCCTATGGCTCCCTATGGGTCCCTATGGTCCCTGTGGCTCCCTATGGTCCCTATGGGTCCCTATGGTCTCTATGGTCTCTATGGGTCCCTATGGCTCCCTATGGCTCCCTATGGCTCCCTATGGTCCCTATGGCTCCCTATGGCTCCCTGTGGCTCCCTATGGTCCCTATGGGTCCCTATGGTCCCTGTGGGTGGCCGTGGGTGGCCGTGGGTCTCTATGGTCCCTATGGGTCCCTATGGTCCCTATGGTCCCTATGGTCCCTGTGGGTCCCTATGGTCCCTATGGCTCCCTATGGTCCCTATGGTCCCTGTGGGTCTCTATGGTCCCTATGGCTCCCTATGGTCCCTGTGGTCCCCGTGGGCGGCCGTGGGCGGCCGTGGGTCTCTATGGCTCCCTATGGTCCCTATGGTCCCTATGGGTCCCTATGGTCCCTATGGTCCCTATGGTCCCTATGGGTCCCTATGGGTCCCTATGGTCCCTATGGTCCCTATGGGTCCCTATGGTCCCTATGGTCCCTATGGTCTCTATGGTCCCTATGTGTCCCTATGGTCCCTATGGTCCCTATGGTCTCTATGGTCCCTATGTGTCCCTATGGTCCCTATGGCCCCTATGGTCCCTATGGTCCCCGTGGGCGGCCGTGGGCGGCCGTGGGTCTCACCGCGTGCAGGCGCCGTCCAGCAGGAAGAAGCCGGGCCGGCAGCCCCCGCAGCGCGGCCCCGCGCTGTTGTTGCCGCAGTTCACGCAGACGGCCTCGGCCTCGCTGGGCCCCTCGGGGACCCACAGCGGGACCTGGGGGACACGGGGAGACGGGGGGTGGGGAGATGGGGGGCGGGGTGTGGGGAGATGTGGGGCGGGATGTGGGGCGGGATGTGGGGAGATGGGGGGCGGGGTGTGGGGCGGGATGTGGGGAGATGGGGGGCGGGGTGTGGGGCGGGGTGTGGGGAGATGGGGGGGGGTGGGGAGATGGGGGGCAGGATGTGGGGAGATGGGGGGTGTGGGGAGATGGGGGGGGTGTGGGGAGATGGGGGGGGGTGTGGGGAGATGGGGGGGGTGGGGAGATGGGGGGGGGTGTGGGGAGATGGGGGGCAGGGTGTGGGGCGGGGTGTGGGGAGATGGGGGGGGGTGTGGGGAGATGGGGGGCGGGATGGGGGGCGGGGTGTGGGGCAGGATGGGGGGAGATGGGGGGTGGGGTGTGGGGCGGGGTGTGGGGAGATGGGGGGCGGGATGGGGGGCGGGGTGTGGGGCGGGGTGTGGGGCAGGATG
>NW_028115387.1:0-50234 GCF_964273445.1 Streptopelia decaocto | reverse complement strand
GATTTTGAAAATTCTAGAGAGAATTTTAAAAGCTTCAAGAGAATTTCAACAATTTTGAGAGGGATTTGAAAAGTTTCAATGGGAATGGGAAGAATTGGGACAAAAATTGGAAAATTTTTAAGGGACTTTGAAAAAATTTCCACTGGAATTTTAGCCATTTTTTGACGTGAAATTGTAAACCTGTGGACATGGATTTTGAAAATTCTAGAGAGAATTTTAAAAGCTTCAAGAGAATTTCAACAATTTTGAGAGGGATTTGAAAAGTTTCAATGGGAATGGGAAGAATTGGGACAAAAATTGGAAAATTTTTAGGGGACTTTGAAAAAATTTCAACTGGAATTTTAGCCATTTTTTGATGTGAAATTGTAAACATGTGGAAGTGGATTTTGAAAATTCTAGAGAGAATTTTGAAAGCTTCAAGAGAATTTCAACAATTTTGAGAGGGATTTGAAAAGTTTCAATGGGAATGGGAAGAATTGGGACAAAAATTGGAAAATTTTTCAGGGACTTTGAAAAAATTTCAACTGGAATTTTAGCCATTTTTTGACGTGAAATTGTAAACATGTGGACATGGATTTTGAAAATTCTAGAGAGAATTTTAAAAGCTTCAAGAGAATTTCAACAATTTTGAGAGGGATTTGAAAAGTTTCAATGGGAATGGGAAGAATTGGGACAAAAATTGGAAAATTTTTAAGGGACTTTGAAAAAATTTCAACTGGAATTTTAGCATTTTTGACGTGAAATTGTAAACATGTGGACATGGATTTTGAAAATTCTGGAGAGAATTTTAAAAGCTTCAAGAGAATTTCAACAATTTTGAGAGGTATTTGAAAAGTTTCAATGGGAATGGGAAGAATTGGGACAAAAATTGGAAAATTTTTAAGGGACTTTGAAAAAATTTCCACTGGAATTTTAGCCATTTTTTGACGTGAAATTGTAAACATGTTGAAGTGCATTTTGAAAATTCTAGAGAGAATTTTAAAAGCTTCAAGAGAATTTCAACAATTTTGAGAGGGATTTGAAAAGTTTCAATGGGAATGGGAAGAATTGGGACAAAAATTGGAAAATTTTTAAGGGACTTTGAAAAAATTTCAACTGGAATTTTAGCCATTTTTTGACGTGAAATTGTAAACATGTGGACATGGATTTTGAAAATTCTCGAGAGAATTTTAAAAGCTTCAAGAGAATTTCAACAATTTGGAGAGGGATTTGAAAAGTTTCAATGGGAATGGGAAGAATTGGGACAAAAATTGGAAAATTTTTAAGGGACTTTGAAAACATTTCAACTGGAATTTTAGCCATTTTTTGACGTGAAATTGTAAACATGTGGAAGTGGATTTTGAAAATTCTAGAGAGAATTTTGAAAGCTTCAAGAGAATTTCAACCATTTTGAGCGGGATTTGAAAAGTTTCAATGGGAATGGGAAGAATTGGGACAAAAATTGGAAAATTTTTCAGGGACTTTGAAAAAATTTCAACTGGAATTTTAGCCATTTTTTGACGTGAAATTGTAAACATGTGGACATGGATTTTGAAAATTCTAGAGAGAATTTTAAAAGCTTCAAGAGAATTTCAACAATTTGGAGAGGGATTTGAAAAGTTTCAATGGGAATGGGAAGAATTGGGACAAAAATTGGAAAATTTTTAAGGGACTTTGAAAAAATTTCAGCTGGAATTTTAGCCATTTTTTGACGTGAAATTGTAAACCTGTGGACATGGATTTTGAAAATTCTGGAGAGAATTTTAAAAGCTTCAAGAGAATTTCAACAATTTTGAGAGGGATTTGAAAAGTTTCAATGGGAATGGGAAGAATTGGGACAAAAATTGGAAAATTTTTAAGGGACTTTGAAAAAATTTCAACTGGAATTTTAGCATTTTTGACGTGAAATTGTAAACATGTGGACATGGATTTTGAAAATTCTAGAGAGAATTTTAAAAGCTTCAAGAGAATTTCAACAATTTTGAGAGGGATTTGAAAAGTTTCAATGGGAATGGGAAGAATTGGGACAAAAATTGGAAAATTTTTAAGGGATTTTGAAAAAATTTCAACTGGAATTTTAGCCATTTTTTGACGTGAAATTGTAAACATGTGGACATGGATTTTGAAAATTCTAGAGAGAATTTTAAAAGCTTCAAGAGAATTTCAACAATTTTGAGAGGGATTTGAAAAGTTTCAATGGGAATGGGAAGAATTGGGACAAAAATTGGAAAATTTTTAAGGGACTTTGAAAAAATTTCAACTGGAATTTTAGCCATTTTTTGACGTGAAATTGTAAACATGTTGAAGTGCATTTTGAAAATTCTAGAGAGAATTTTAAAAGCTTCAAGAGAATTTCAACAATTTTGAGAGGGATTTGAAAAGTTTCAATGGGAATGGGAAGAATTGGGACAAAAATTGGAAAATTTTTAAGGGACTTTGAAAAAATTTCAACTGGAATTTTAGCCATTTTTTGACGTGAAATTGTAAACATGTGGCCATGGATTTTGAAAATTCTAGAGAGAATTTTAAAAGCTTCAACAGAATTTCAACAATTTGGAGAGGGATTTGAAAAGTTTCAATGGGAATGGGAAGAATTGGGACAAAAATTGGAAAATTTTTCAGGGACTTTGAAAAAATTTCAACTGGAATTTTAGCCATTTTTTGACGTGAAATTGTAAACATGTGGACATGGATTTTGAAAATTCTGGAGAGAATTTTAAAAGCTTCAAGAGAATTTCAACAATTTGGAGAGGGATTTGAAAAGTTTCAATGGGAATGGGAAGAATTGGGACAAAAATTGGAAAATTTTTAAGGGACTTTGAAAACATTTCAACTGGAATTTTAGCCATTTTTTGACGTGAAATTGTAAACATGTGGAAGTGGATTTTGAAAATTCTAGAGAGAATTTTGAAAGCTTCAAGAGAATTTCAACCATTTTGAGCGGGATTTGAAAAGTTTCAATGGGAATGGGAAGAATTGGGACAAAAATTGGAAAATTTTTCAGGGACTTTGAAAAAATTTCAACTGGAATTTTAGCCATTTTTTGACGTGAAATTGTAAACATGTGGACATGGATTTTGAAAATTCTAGAGAGAATTTTAAAAGCTTCAAGAGAATTTCAACAATTTGGAGAGGGATTTGAAAAGTTTCAATGGGAATGGGAAGAATTGGGACAAAAATTGGAAAATTTTTAAGGGACTTTGAAAAAATTTCAGCTGGAATTTTAGCCATTTTTTGACGTGAAATTGTAAACCTGTGGACATGGATTTTGAAAATTCTAGAGAGAATTTTAAAAGCTTCAAGAGAATTTCAACAATTTTGAGAGGGATTTGAAAAGTTTCAATGGGAATGGGAAGAATTGGGACAAAAATTGGAAAATTTTTAAGGGACTTTGAAAAAATTTCAACTGGAATTTTAGCATTTTTGACGTGAAATTGTAAACATGTGGACATGGATTTTGAAAATTCTAGAGAGAATTTTAAAAGCTTCAAGAGAATTTCAACAATTTTGAGAGGGATTTGAAAAGTTTAAATGGGAATGGGAAGAATTGGGACAAAAATTGGAAAATTTTTAAGGGATTTTGAAAAAATTTCAACTGGAATTTTAGCCATTTTTTGACGTGAAATTGTAAACATGTGGACATGGATTTTGAAAATTCTAGAGAGAATTTTAAAAGCTTCAAGAGAATTTCAACAATTTTGAGAGGGATTTGAAAAGTTTCAATGGGAATGGGAAGAATTGGGACAAAAATTGGAAAATTTTTAAGGGACTTTGAAAAAATTTCAACTGGAATTTTAGCCATTTTTTGACGTGAAATTGTAAACATGTGGACATGGATTTTGAAAATTCTAGAGAGAATTTTAAAAGCTTCAAGAGAATTTCAACAATTTTGAGAGGGATTTGAAAAGTTTCAATGGGAATGGGAAGAATTGGGACAAAAATTGGAAAATTTTGAAGGGACTTTGAAAAAATTTCAACTGGAATTTTAGCATTTTTGACGTGAAATTTTAAACGTGTGGACATGGATTTTGAAAATTCTAGAGAGAATTTTAAAAGCTTCAAGAGAATTTCAACAATTTTGAGAGGGATTTGAAAAGTTTCAATGGGAATGGGAAGAATTGGGACAAAAATTGGAAAATTTTTAAGGGACTTTGAAAAAATTTCAACTGGAATTTTAGCCATTTTTTGACGTGAAATTGTAAACATGTGGACATGGATTTTGAAAATTCTGGAGAGAATTGTAAAAGCTTCAAGAGAATTTCAACAATTTTGAGAGGGATTTGAAAAGTTTCAATGGGAATGGGAAGAATTGGGACAAAAATTGGAAAATTTTTAAGGGACTTTGAAAAAATTTCAACTGGAATTTTAGCAAATATTTACATGAAATTGTAAACATGTGGACATGGATTTTGAAAATTCTGGAGAGAATTTTAAAAGCTTCAACAGAATTTCAACAATTTTGAGCGGGATTTGAAAAGTTTCAATGGGAATGGGAAGAATTGGGACAAAAATTGGAAAATTTTTCAGGGACTTTGAAAAAATTTCAACTGGAATTTTAGCAATTTTTTGACGTGAAATTGTAAACATGTGGACATGGATTTTGAAAATTCTAGAGAGAATTTTAAAAGCGTGAAGAGAATTTCAACAATTTGGAGAGGGATTTGAAAAGTTTCAATGGGAATGGGAAGAATTGGGACAAAAATTGGAAAATTTTGAAGGGACTTTGAAAAAATTTCCACTGGAATTTTAGCCATTTTTTGACGTGAAATTGTAAACATGTGGACATGGATTTTGAAAATTCTAGAGAGAATTTTAAAAGCTTCAAGAGAATTTCAACAATTTTGAGAGGGATTTGAAAAGTTTCAATGGGAATGGGAAGAATTGGGACAAAAATTGGAAAATTTTTAAGGGACTTTGAAAAAATTTCAACTGGAATTTTAGCCATTTTTTGACGTGGAATTGTAAACATGTGGACATGGATTTTGAAAATTCTAGAGAGAATTTTAAAAGCTTCAAGAGAATTTCAACCATTTGGAGAGGGATTTGAAAAGTTTCAATGGGAATGGGAAGAATTGGGACAAAAATTGGAAAATTTTTAAGGGACTTTGAAAAAATTTCAACTGGAATTTTAGCCATTTTTTGACGTGAAATTGTAAACATGTGGACATGGATATTGAAAATTCTAGAGAGAATTTTAAAAGCTTCAACAGAATTTCAACAATTTGGAGAGGGATTTGAAAAGTTTCAATGGGAATGGGAAGAATTGGGACAAAAATTGGAAAATTTTTCAGGGACTTTGAAAAAATTTCAACTGGAATTTTAGCAAATATTTACATGAAATTGTAAAGATGTTGAAGTGGATTTTGAAAATTCTAGAGAGAATTTTAAAAGCTTCAAGAGAATTTCAACAATTTTGAGAGGTATTTGAAAAGTTTCAATGGGAATGGGAAGAATTGGGACAAAAATTGGAAAATTTTTAAGGGACTTTGAAAAAATTTCAACTGGAATTTTAGCCATTTTTTGACGTGAAATTGTAAACATGTGGACATGGATTTTGAAAATTCTAGAGAGAATTTTAAAAGCTTCAAGAGAATTTCAACCATTTGGAGAGGGATTTGAAAAGTTTCAATGGGAATGGGAAGAATTGGGACAAAAATTGGAAAATTTTTAAGGGACTTTGAAAACATTTCAACTGGAATTGTAGCCATTTTTTGACGTGAAATTGTAAACATGTGGACATGGATTTTGAAAATTCTAGAGAGAATTTTAAAAGCTTCAACAGAATTTCAACAATTTGGAGAGGGATTTGAAAAGTTTCAATGGGAATGGGAAGAATTGGGACAAAAATTGGAAAATTTTGAAGGGACTTTGAAAAAATTTCAACTGGAATTTTAGCCATTTTTTGACGTGAAATTGTAAACCTGTGGACATGGATTTTGAAAATTCTAGAGAGAATTTTAAAAGCTTCAAGAGAATTTCAACAATTTGGAGAGGGATTTGAAAAGTTTCAATGGGAATGGGAAGAATTGGGACAAAAATTGGAAAATTTTTAAGGGACTTTGAAAAAATTTCAACTGGAATTTTAGCATTTTTGACGTGAAATTGTAAACCTGAGGACATGGATTTTGAAAATTCTAGAGAGAATTTTAAAAGCTTCAAGAGAATTTCAACAATTTTGAGAGGGATTTGAAAAGTTTCAATGGGAATGGGAAGAATTGGGACAAAAATTGGAAAATTTTGAAGGGACTTTGAAAACATTTCAACTGGAATTTTAGCATTTTTGACGTGAAATTGTAAACATGTGGACATGGATTTTGAA
The DNA here is from genome assembly GCF_964273445.1 of Streptopelia decaocto. Classification (NCBI taxonomy): domain Eukaryota; kingdom Metazoa; phylum Chordata; class Aves; order Columbiformes; family Columbidae; genus Streptopelia; species Streptopelia decaocto. The sequence continues at coordinate 43,936 of NW_028115387.1, read as the reverse complement.
AATTCTAGAGAGAATTTTAAAGGCTTCAAGAGAATTTCAACAATTTTGAGAGGGATTTGAAAAGTTTCAATGGGAATGGGAAGAATTGGGAAAAAAATCGGAAAATTTTTAAGGGATTTTGAAAAAATTTCAACTGGAATTTTAGCCATTTTTTGACGTGAAATTGTAAACATGTGGACATGGATTTTGAAAATTCTAGAGAGAATTTTAAAAGCTTCAAGAGAATTTCAACAATTTGGAGAGGGATTTGAAAAGTTTCAATGGGAATGGGAAGAATTGGGACAAAAATTGGAAAATTTTTAAGGGACTTTGAAAAAATTTCAACTGGAATTTTAGCCATTTTTTGACGTGAAATTGTAAACATGTGGACATGGATTTTGAAAATTCTAGAGAGAATTTTAAAAGCTTCAAGAGAATTTCAACAATTTGGAGAGGGATTTGAAAAGTTTCAATGGGAATGGGAAGAATTGGGACAAAAATTGGAAAATTTTTCAGGGACTTTGAAAAAATTTCAACTGGAATTTTAGCCATTTTTTGACGTGAAATTGTAAACATGTGGACATGGATTTTGAAAATTCTAGAGAGAATTTTAAAAGCTTCAAGAGAATTTCAACAATTTTGAGAGGGATTTGAAAAGTTTCAATGGGAATGGGAAGAATTGGGACAAAAATTGGAAAATTTTTAAGGGACTTTGAAAAAATTTCAACTGGAATTTTAGCCATTTTTTGACGTGAAATTGTAAACATGTGGAAGTGGATTTTGAAAATTCTAGAGAGAATTTTGAAAGCTTCAAGAGAATTTCAACAATTTTGAGAGGGATTTGAAAAGTTTCAATGGGAATGGGAAGAATTGGGACAAAAATTGGAAAATTTTGAAGGGACTTTGAAAAAATTTCAACTGGAATTTTAGCCATTTTTTGACGTGAAATTGTAAACATGTGGACATGGATTTTGAAAATTCTAGAGAGAATTTTAAAAGCTTCAAGAGAATTTCAACAATTTTGAGAGGGATTTGAAAAGTTTCAATGGGAATGGGAAGAATTGGGACAAAAATTGGAAAATTTTTAAGGGACTTTGAAAACATTTCAACTGGAATTTTAGCCATTTTTTGACGTGAAATTGTAAACATGTGGAAGTGGATTTTGAAAATTCTAGAGAGAATTTTGAAAGCTTCAAGAGAATTTCAACAATTTTGAGAGGGATTTGAAAAGTTTCAATGGGAATGGGAAGAATTGGGACAAAAATTGGAAAATTTTTCAGGGACTTTGAAAAAATTTCAACTGGAATTTTAGCCATTTTTTGACGTGAAATTGTAAACATGTGGACATGGATTTTGAAAATTCTAGAGAGAATTTTAAAAGCTTCAAGAGAATTTCAACAATTTTGAGAGGGATTTGAAAAGTTTCAATGGGAATGGGAAGAATTGGGACAAAAATTGGAAAAATTTTAAGGGACTTTGAAAAAATTTCAACTGGAATTTTAGCCATTTTTTGACGTGAAATTGTAAACATGTGGACATGGATTTTGAAAATTCTAGAGAGAATTTTAAAAGCTTCAAGAGAATTTCAACAATTTGGAGAGGGATTTGAAAAGTTTCAATGGGAATGGGAAGAATTGGGACAAAAATTGGAAAATTTTTAAGGGACTTTGAAAAAATTTCAACTGGAATTTTAGCCATTTTTTGACGTGAAATTGTAAACATGTGGACATGGATTTTGAAAATTCTGGAGAGAATTTTAAAAGCTTCAAGAGAATTTCAACAATTTTGAGAGGGATTTGAAAAGTTTCAATGGGAATGGGAAGAATTGGGACAAAAATTGGAAAATTTTTAAGGGACTTTGAAAAAATTTCAACTGGAATTTTAGCCATTTTTTGACGTGAAATTGTAAACATGTGGACATGGATTTTGAAAATTCTGGAGAGAATTGTAAAAGCTTCAAGAGAATTTCAACAATTTTGAGAGGGATTTGAAAAGTTTCAATGGGAATGGGAAGAATTGGGACAAAAATTGGAAAATTTTTAAGGGACTTTGAAAAAATTTCAACTGGAATTTTAGCCATTTTTTGACGTGAAATTGTAAACATGTGGAAGTGGATTTTGAAAATTCTAGAGAGAATTTTGAAAGCTTCAAGAGAATTTCAACAATTTTGAGAGGGATTTGAAAAGTTTCAATGGGAATGGGAAGAATTGGGACAAAAATTGGAAAAATTTTAAGGGACTTTGAAAAAATTTCAACTGGAATTTTAGCCATTTTTTGACGTGAAATTGTAAACATGTGGACATGGATTTTGAAAATTCTAGAGAGAATTTTAAAAGCTTCAAGAGAATTTCAACAATTTTGAGAGGGATTTGAAAAGTTTCAATGGGAATGGGAAGAATTGGGACAAAAATTGGAAAATTTTTCAGGGACTTTGAAAAAATTTCAACTGGAATTTTAGCCATTTTTTGACGTGAAATTGTAAACATGTGGACATGGATTTTGAAAATTCTGGAGAGAATTTTAAAAGCTTCAAGAGAATTTCAACAATTTGGAGAGGGATTTGAAAAGTTTCAATGGGAATGGGAAGAATTGGGACAAAAATTGGAAAATTTTTAAGGGACTTTGAAAACATTTCAACTGGAATTTTAGCCATTTTTTGACGTGAAATTGTAAACATGTGGAAGTGGATTTTGAAAATTCTAGAGAGAATTTTGAAAGCTTCAAGAGAATTTCAACAATTTTGAGAGGGATTTGAAAAGTTTCAATGGGAATGGGAAGAATTGGGACAAAAATTGGAAAATTTTTCAGGGACTTTGAAAAAATTTCAACTGGAATTTTAGCCATTTTTTGACGTGAAATTGTAAACATGTGGACATGGATTTTGAAAATTCTAGAGAGAATTTTAAAAGCTTCAAGAGAATTTCAACAATTTTGAGAGGGATTTGAAAAGTTTCAATGGGAATGGGAAGAATTGGGACAAAAATTGGAAAAATTTTAAGGGACTTTGAAAAAATTTCAACTGGAATTTTAGCCATTTTTTGACGTGAAATTGTAAACATGTGGACATGGATTTTGAAAATTCTAGAGAGAATTTTAAAAGCTTCAAGAGAATTTCAACAATTTGGAGAGGGATTTGAAAAGTTTCAATGGGAATGGGAAGAATTGGGACAAAAATTGGAAAATTTTTAAGGGACTTTGAAAAAATTTCAACTGGAATTTTAGCATTTTTGACGTGAAATTGTAAACATGTGGACATGGATTTTGAAAATTCTGGAGAGAATTTTAAAAGCTTCAAGAGAATTTCAACAATTTTGAGAGGGATTTGAAAAGTTTCAATGGGAATGGGAAGAATTGGGACAAAAATTGGAAAATTTTTAAGGGACTTTGAAAACATTTCAACTGGAATTTTAGCCATTTTTTTATGTGAAATTGTAAACATGTGGACATGGATTTTGAAAATTCTGGAGAGAATTGTAAAAGCTTCAAGAGAATTTCAACAATTTTGAGAGGGATTTGAAAAGTTTCAATGGGAATGGGAAGAATTGGGACAAAAATTGGAAAATTTTTCAGGGACTTTGAAAAAATTTCAACTGGAATTTTAGCAAATATTTACATGAAATTGTAAACATGTGGACATGGATTTTGAAAATTCTGGAGAGAATTTTAAAAGCTTCAACAGAATTTCAACAATTTTGAGCGGGATTTGAAAAGTTTCAATGGGAATGGGAAGAATTGGGACAAAAATTGGAAAATTTTTCAGGGACTTTGAAAAAATTTCAACTGGAATTTTAGCCATTTTTTGACGTGAAATTGTAAACATGTGGACATGGATTTTGAAAATTCTAGAGAGAATTTTAAAAGCTTCAAGAGAATTTCAACAATTTGGAGAGGGATTTGAAAAGTTTCAATGGGAATGGGAAGAATTGGGACAAAAATTGGAAAATTTTTAAGGGACTTTGAAAAAATTTCAACTGGAATTTTAGCCATTTTTTGACGTGAAATTGTAAACATGTGGACATGGATTTTGAAAATTCTAGAGAGAATTTTAAAAGCTTCAAGAGAATTTCAACAATTTTGAGAGGGATTTGAAAAGTTTCAATGGGAATGGGAAGAATTGGGACAAAAATTGGAAAATTTTTAAGGGACTTTGAAAAAATTTCAACTGGAATTTTAGCCATTTTTTGACGTGAAATTGTAAACATGTGGACATGGATTTTGAAAATTCTGGAGAGAATTTTAAAAGCTTCAACAGAATTTCAACAATTTGGAGAGGGATTTGAAAAGTTTCAATGGGAATGGGAAGAATTGGGACAAAAATTGGAAAATTTTTAAGGGACTTTGAAAAAATTTCAACTGGAATTTTAGCAAATATTTACATGAAATTGCAAAGATGTTGAAGTGGATTTTGAAAATTCTAGAGAGAATTTTAAAAGCTTCAAGAGAATTTCAACAATTTTGAGAGGTATTTGAAAAGTTTCAATGGGAATGGGAAGAATTGGGACAAAAATTGGAAAATTTTTCAGGGACTTTGAAAAAATTTCAACTGGAATTTTAGCCATTTTTTGACGTGAAATTGTAAACATGTGGACATGGATTTTGAAAATTCTAGAGAGAATTTTAAAAGCTTCAACAGAATTTCAACAATTTTGAGAGGGATTTGAAAAGTTTCAATGGGAATGGGAAGAATTGGGACAAAAATTGGAAAATTTTTAAGGGACTTTGAAAAAATTTCAACTGGAATTTTAGCCATTTTTTGACGTGAAATTGTAAACCTGTGGACATGGATTTTGAAAATTCTAGAGAGAATTTTAAAAGCTTCAAGAGAATTTCAACAATTTTGAGAGGGATTTGAAAAGTTTCAATGGGAATGGGAAGAATTGGGACAAAAATTGGAAAATTTTTAAGGGACTTTGAAAAAATTTCAACTGGAATTTTAGCATTTTTGACGTGAAATTGTAAACCTGTGGACATGGATTTTGAAAATTCTAGAGAGAATTTTAAAAGCTTCAAGAGAATTTCAACAATTTTGAGAGGGATTTGAAAAGTTTCAATGGGAATGGGAAGAATTGGGACAAAAATCGGAAAATTTTGAAGGGACTTTGAAAAAATTTCAACTGGAATTTTAGCCATTTTTTGACGTGAAATTGTAAACATGTGGACATGGATTTTGAAAATTCTAGAGAGAATTTTAAAGGCTTCAAGAGAATTTCAACAATTTTGAGAGGGATTTGAAATGTTTCAATGGGAATGGGAAGAATTGGGAAAAAAATCGGAAAATTTTTAAGGGATTTTGAAAAAATTTCAACTGGAATTTTAGCCATTTTTTGACGTGAAATTGTAAACATGTGGACATGGATTTTGAAAATTCTAGAGAGAATTGTAAAAGCTTCAAGAGAATTTCAACAATTTTGAGAGGGATTTGAAAAGTTTCAATGGGAATGGGAAGAATTGGGACAAAAATTGGAAAATTTTTAAGGGACTTTGAAAAAATTTCAACTGGAATTTTAGCAAATATTTACATGAAATTGTAAAGATGTTGAAGTGGATTTTGAAAATTCTAGAGAGAATTTTAAAAGCTTCAAGAGAATTTCAACAATTTTGAGAGGGATTTGAAAAGTTTCAATGGGAATGGGAAGAATTGGGACAAAAATTGGAAAATTTTTAAGGGACTTTGAAAAAATTTCAACTGGAATTTCAGCATTTTTGACGTGAAATTGTAAACATGTGGACATGGATTTTGAAAATTCTAGAGAGAATTTTAAAAGCTTCAAGAGAATTTCAACAATTTTGAGAGGGATTTGAAATGTTTCAATGGGAATGGGAAGAATTGGGAAAAAAATCGGAAAATTTTTAAGGGATTTTGAAAAAATTTCAACTGGAATTTTAGCCATTTTTTGACGTGAAATTGTAAACATGTGGACATGGATTTTGAAAATTCTAGAGAGAATTTTAAAAGCTTCAAGAGAATTTCAACAATTTGGAGAGGGATTTGAAAAGTTTCAATGGGAATGGGAAGAATTGGGACAAAAATTGGAAAAATTTTAAGGGACTTTGAAAAAATTTCAACTGGAATTTTAGCCATTTTTTGACGTGAAATTGTAAACATGTGGACATGGATTTTGAAAATTCTAGAGAGAATTTTAAAAGCTTCAAGAGAATTTCAACAATTTGGAGAGGGATTTGAAAAGTTTCAATGGGAATGGGAAGAATTGGGACAAAAATTGGAAAATTTTTAAGGGACTTTGAAAAAATTTCAACTGGAATTTTAGCCATTTTTTGACGTGAAATTGTAAACATGTGGACATGGATTTTGAAAATTCTGGAGAGAATTGTAAAAGCTTCAAGAGAATTTCAACAATTTTGAGAGGGATTTGAAAAGTTTCAATGGGAATGGGAAGAATTGGGACAAAAATTGGAAAATTTTTAAGGGACTTTGAAAAAATTTCAACTGGAATTTTAGCCATTTTTTGACGTGAAATTGTAAACATGTGGACATGGATTTTGAAAATTCTAGAGAGAATTTTAAAAGCTTCAACAGAATTTCAACAATTTGGAGAGGGATTTGAAAAGTTTCAATGGGAATGGGAAGAATTGGGACAAAAATTGGAAAATTTTTAAGGGACTTTGAAAAAATTTCAACTGGAATTTTAGCCATTTTTTGATGTGAAATTGTAAACATGTGGACATGGATTTTGAAAATTCTAGAGAGAATTTTAAAAGCTTCAAGAGAATTTCAACCATTTTGAGAGGGATTTGAAAAGTTTCAATGGGAATGGGAAGAATTGGGACAAAAATTGGAAAATTTTTAAGGGACTTTGAAAAAATTTCAACTGGAATTTTAGCCATTTTTTGACGTGAAATTGTAAACATGTGGACATGGATTTTGAAAATTCTAGAGAGAATTTTAAAAGCTTCAAGAGAATTTCAACAATTTTGAGAGGGATTTGAAAAGTTTCAATGGGAATGGGAAGAATTGGGACAAAGATTGGAAAATTTTTAAGGGACTTTGAAAAAATTTCCACTGGAATTTTAGCCATATTTTGACGTGAAATTGTAAACATGTGGACATGGATTTTGAAAATTCTGGAGAGAAGTTTAAAAGCTTCAAGAGAATTTCAACAATTTTGAGAGGGATTTGAAAAGTTTCAATGGGAATGGGAAGAATTGGGACAAAAATTGGAAAATTTTTAAGGGACTTTGAAAACATTTCAACTGGAATTTTAGCCATTTTTTGACATGAAATTGTAAACATGTGGACATGGATTTTGAAAATTCTAGAGAGAATTTTAAAAGCTTCAAGAGAATTTCAACAATTTGGAGAGGGATTTGAAAAGTTTCAATGGGAATGGGAAGAATTGGGACAAAAATTGGAAAATTTTTAAGGGACTTTGAAAAAATTTCAACTGGAATTTTAGCCATTTTTTGACGTGAAATTGTAAACATGTGGACATGGATTTTGAAAATTCTGGAGAGAATTGTAAAAGCTTCAAGAGAATTTCAACAATTTTGAGAGGGATTTGAAAAGTTTCAATGGGAATGGGAAGAATTGGGACAAAAATTGGAAAATTTTTAAGGGACTTTGAAAAAATTTCAACGGGAATTTTAGCCATTTTTTGACGTGAAATTGTAAACATGTGGACATGGATTTTGAAAATTCTGGAGAGAATTGTAAAAGCTTCAAGAGAATTTCAACAATTTTGAGAGGGATTTGAAAAGTTTCAATGGGAATGGGAAGAATTGGGACAAAAATTGGAAAATTTTTAAGGGACTTTGAAAAAATTTCAACGGGAATTTTAGCCATTTTTTGACGTGAAATTGTAAACATGTGGACATGGATTTTGAAAATTCTAGAGAGAATTTTAAAAGCTTCAACAGAATTTCAACAATTTGGAGAGGGATTTGAAAAGTTTCAATGGGAATGGGAAGAATTGGGACAAAAATTGGAAAATTTTTAAGGGACTTTGAAAAAATTTCAACTGGAATTTTAGCCATTTTTTGATGTGAAATTGTAAACATGTGGACATGGATTTTGAAAATTCTAGAGAGAATTTTAAAAGCTTCAAGAGAATTTCAACCATTTTGAGAGGGATTTGAAAAGTTTCAATGGGAATGGGAAGAATTGGGACAAAAATTGGAAAATTTTTAAGGGACTTTGAAAACATTTCAACTGGAATTGTAGCCATTTTTTGACGTGGAATTGTAAACATGTGGACATGGATTTTGAAAATTCTAGAGAGAATTTTAAAAGCTTCAAGAGAATTTCAACAATTTTGAGAGGGATTTGAAAAGTTTCAATGGGAATGGGAAGAATTGGGACAAAAATTGGAAAATTTTGAAGGGACTTTGAAAACATTTCAACTGGAATTGTAGCCATTTTTTGACGTGGAATTGTAAACATGTGGACATGGATTTTGAAAATTCTAGAGAGAATTTTAAAAGCTTCAAGAGAATTTCAACAATTTGGAGAGGGATTTGAAAAGTTTCAATGGGAATGGGAAGAATTGGGACAAAAATTGGAAAATTTTTCAGGGACTTTGAAAAAATTTCAACTGGAATTTTAGCCATTTTTTGACGTGAAATTGTAAACATGTGGACATGGATTTTGAAAATTCTAGAGAGAATTTTAAAAGCTTCAAGAGAATTTCAACAATTTGGAGAGGGATTTGAAAAGTTTCAATGGGAATGGGAAGAATTGGGACAAAAATTGGAAAATTTTGAAGGGACTTTGAAAACATTTCAACTGGAATTGTAGCCATTTTTTGACGTGGAATTGTAAACATGTGGACATGGATTTTGAAAATTCTAGAGAGAATTTTAAAAGCTTCAAGAGAATTTCAACAATTTTGAGAGGGATTTGAAAAGTTTCAATGGGAATGGGAAGAATTGGGACAAAGATTGGAAAATTTTTAAGGGACTTTGAAAAAATTTCCACTGGAATTTTAGCCATTTTTTGACGTGAAATTGTAAACATGTGGACATGGATTTTGAAAATTCTGGAGAGAAGTTTAAAAGCTTCAAGAGAATTTCAACAATTTGGAGAGGGATTTGAAAAGTTTCAATGGGAATGGGAAGAATTGGGACAAAAATTGGAAAATTTTTAAGGGACTTTGAAAAAATTTCAACTGGAATTTTAGCCATTTTTTGACGTGAAATTGTAAACATGTGGACATGGATTTTGAAAATTCTAGAGAGAATTTTAAAAGCTTCAAGAGAATTTCAACAATTTGGAGAGGGATTTGAAAAGTTTCAATGGGAATGGGAAGAATTGGGACAAAAATTGGAAAATTTTTAAGGGACTTTGAAAAAATTTCAACTGGAATTTTAGCCATTTTTTGACGTGAAATTGTAAACATGTGGACATGGATTTTGAAAATTCTAGAGAGAATTTTAAAAGCTTCAAGAGAATTTCAACAATTTGGAGAGGGATTTGAAAAGTTTCAATGGGAATGGGAAGAATTGGGACAAAAATTGGAAAATTTTTAAGGGACTTTGAAAAAATTTCAACTGGAATTTTAGCCATTTTTTGACGTGAAATTGTAAACATGTGGACATGGATTTTGAAAATTCTAGAGAGAATTTTAAAAGCTTCAAGAGAATTTCAACAATTTGGAGAGGGATTTGAAAAGTTTCAATGGGAATGGGAAGAATTGGGACAAAAATTGGAAAATTTTTAAGGGACTTTGAAAAAATTTCAACTGGAATTTTAGCCATTTTTTGACGTGAAATTGTAAACATGTGGACATGGATTTTGAAAATTCTGGAGAGAATTGTAAAAGCTTCAAGAGAATTTCAACAATTTTGAGAGGGATTTGAAAAGTTTCAATGGGAATGGGAAGAATTGGGACAAAAATTGGAAAATTTTGAAGGGACTTTGAAAAAATTTCAACTGGAATTTTAGCCATTTTTTGACGTGAAATTGTAAACATGTGGACATGGATTTTGAAAATTCTAGAGAGAATTTTAAAAGCTTCAACAGAATTTCAACAATTTGGAGAGGGATTTGAAAAGTTTCAATGGGAATGGGAAGAATTGGGACAAAAATTGGAAAATTTTTAAGGGACTTTGAAAAAATTTCAACTGGAATTTTAGCCATTTTTTGATGTGAAATTGTAAACATGTGGACATGGATTTTGAAAATTCTAGAGAGAATTTTAAAAGCTTCAAGAGAATTTCAACCATTTTGAGAGGGATTTGAAAAGTTTCAATGGGAATGGGAAGAATTGGGACAAAAATTGGAAAATTTTTAAGGGACTTTGAAAAAATTTCAACTGGAATTTTAGCCATTTTTTGACGTGGAATTGTAAACATGTGGACATGGATTTTGAAAATTCTAGAGAGAATTTTAAAAGCTTCAAGAGAATTTCAACAATTTTGAGAGGGATTTGAAAAGTTTCAATGGGAATGGGAAGAATTGGGACAAAGATTGGAAAATTTTTAAGGGACTTTGAAAAAATTTCCACTGGAATTTTAGCCATATTTTGACGTGAAATTGTAAACATGTGGACATGGATTTTGAAAATTCTGGAGAGAAGTTTAAAAGCTTCAAGAGAATTTCAACAATTTTGAGAGGGATTTGAAAAGTTTCAATGGGAATGGGAAGAATTGGGACAAAAATTGGAAAATTTTTAAGGGACTTTGAAAACATTTCAACTGGAATTTTAGCCATTTTTTGACGTGAAATTGTAAACATGTGGACATGGATTTTGAAAATTCTAGAGAGAATTTTAAAAGCTTCAAGAGAATTTCAACAATTTGGAGAGGGATTTGAAAAGTTTCAATGGGAATGGGAAGAATTGGGACAAAAATTGGAAAATTTTTAAGGGACTTTGAAAAAATTTCAACTGGAATTTTAGCCATTTTTTGACGTGAAATTGTAAACATGTGGACATGGATTTTGAAAATTCTGGAGAGAATTGTAAAAGCTTCAAGAGAATTTCAACAATTTTGAGAGGGATTTGAAAAGTTTCAATGGGAATGGGAAGAATTGGGACAAAAATTGGAAAATTTTTAAGGGACTTTGAAAAAATTTCAACGGGAATTTTAGCCATTTTTTGACGTGAAATTGTAAACATGTGGACATGGATTTTGAAAATTCTAGAGAGAATTTTAAAAGCTTCAACAGAATTTCAACAATTTGGAGAGGGATTTGAAAAGTTTCAATGGGAATGGGAAGAATTGGGACAAAAATTGGAAAATTTTTAAGGGACTTTGAAAAAATTTCAACTGGAATTTTAGCCATTTTTTGATGTGAAATTGTAAACATGTGGACATGGATTTTGAAAATTCTAGAGAGAATTTTAAAAGCTTCAAGAGAATTTCAACCATTTTGAGAGGGATTTGAAAAGTTTCAATGGGAATGGGAAGAATTGGGACAAAAATTGGAAAATTTTTAAGGGACTTTGAAAACATTTCAACTGGAATTGTAGCCATTTTTTGACGTGGAATTGTAAACATGTGGACATGGATTTTGAAAATTCTAGAGAGAATTTTAAAAGCTTCAAGAGAATTTCAACAATTTTGAGAGGGATTTGAAAAGTTTCAATGGGAATGGGAAGAATTGGGACAAAAATTGGAAAATTTTGAAGGGACTTTGAAAACATTTCAACTGGAATTGTAGCCATTTTTTGACGTGGAATTGTAAACATGTGGACATGGATTTTGAAAATTCTAGAGAGAATTTTAAAAGCTTCAAGAGAATTTCAACAATTTGGAGAGGGATTTGAAAAGTTTCAATGGGAATGGGAAGAATTGGGACAAAAATTGGAAAATTTTTCAGGGACTTTGAAAAAATTTCAACTGGAATTTTAGCCATTTTTTGACGTGAAATTGTAAACATGTGGACATGGATTTTGAAAATTCTAGAGAGAATTTTAAAAGCTTCAAGAGAATTTCAACAATTTGGAGAGGGATTTGAAAAGTTTCAATGGGAATGGGAAGAATTGGGACAAAAATTGGAAAATTTTGAAGGGACTTTGAAAACATTTCAACTGGAATTTTAGCCATTTTTTGACGTGGAATTGTAAACATGTGGACATGGATTTTGAAAATTCTAGAGAGAATTTTAAAAGCTTCAAGAGAATTTCAACAATTTTGAGAGGGATTTGAAAAGTTTCAATGGGAATGGGAAGAATTGGGACAAAGATTGGAAAATTTTTAAGGGACTTTGAAAAAATTTCCACTGGAATTTTAGCCATTTTTTGACGTGAAATTGTAAACATGTGGACATGGATTTTGAAAATTCTGGAGAGAAGTTTAAAAGCTTCAAGAGAATTTCAACAATTTGGAGAGGGATTTGAAAAGTTTCAATGGGAATGGGAAGAATTGGGACAAAAATTGGAAAATTTTTAAGGGACTTTGAAAAAATTTCAACTGGAATTTTAGCCATTTTTTGACGTGAAATTGTAAACATGTGGACATGGATTTTGAAAATTCTAGAGAGAATTTTAAAAGCTTCAAGAGAATTTCAACAATTTGGAGAGGGATTTGAAAAGTTTCAATGGGAATGGGAAGAATTGGGACAAAAATTGGAAAATTTTTAAGGGACTTTGAAAAAATTTCAACTGGAATTTTAGCCATTTTTTGACGTGAAATTGTAAACATGTGGACATGGATTTTGAAAATTCTAGAGAGAATTTTAAAAGCTTCAAGAGAATTTCAACAATTTGGAGAGGGATTTGAAAAGTTTCAATGGGAATGGGAAGAATTGGGACAAAAATTGGAAAATTTTTAAGGGACTTTGAAAAAATTTCAACTGGAATTTTAGCCATTTTTTGACGTGAAATTGTAAACATGTGGACATGGATTTTGAAAATTCTAGAGAGAATTTTAAAAGCTTCAAGAGAATTTCAACAATTTGGAGAGGGATTTGAAAAGTTTCAATGGGAATGGGAAGAATTGGGACAAAAATTGGAAAATTTTTCAGGGACTTTGAAAAAATTTCAACTGGAATTTTAGCCATTTTTTGATGTGAAATTGTAAACATGTGGACATGGATTTTGAAAATTCTGGAGAGAATTTTAAAAGCTTCAAGAGAATTTCAACAATTTGGAGAGGGATTTGAAAAGTTTCAATGGGAATGGGAAGAATTGGGACAAAAATTGGAAAATTTTTCAGGGACTTTGAAAACATTTCAACTGGAATTGTAGCCATTTTTTGACGTGGAATTGTAAACATGTGGACGTGGATTTTGAAAATTCTAGAGAGAATTTTAAAAGCTTCAAGAGAATTTCAACAATTTTGAGAGGGATTTGAAAAGTTTCAATGGGAATGGGAAGAATTGGGACAAAAATTGGAAAATTTTTCAGGGACTTTGAAAAAATTTCAACTGGAATTTTAGCCATTTTTTGACGTGAAATTGTAAACATGTGGACATGGATTTTGAAAATTCTGGAGAGAAGTTTAAAAGCTTCAAGAGAATTTCAACAATTTTGAGAGGGGTTTGAAAAGTTTCAATGGGAATGGGAAGAATTGGGACAAAAATTGGAAAATTTTTAAGGGACTTTGAAAACATTTCAACTGGAATTTTAGCCATTTTTTGACGTGAAATTGTAAACATGTGGAAGTGGATTTTGAAAATTCTAGAGAGAATTTTGAAAGCTTCAAGAGAATTTCAACCATTTTGAGAGGGATTTGAAAAGTTTCAATGGGAATGGGAAGAATTGGGACAAAAATTGGAAAATTTTGAAGGGACTTTGAAAAAATTTCAACTGGAATTTTAGCCATTTTTTGACGTGAAATTGTAAACATGTGGAAGTGGATTTTGAAAATTCTAGAGAGAATTTTAAAAGCTTCAAGAGAATTTCAACAATTTGGAGAGGGATTTGAAAAGTTTCAATGGGAATGGGAAGAATTGGGACAAAAATTGGAAAATTTTTAAGGGACTTTGAAAAAATTTCAACTGGAATTTTAGCCATTTTTTGATGTGAAATTGTAAACATGTGGACATGGATTTTGAAAATTCTAGAGAGAATTTTAAAAGCTTCAAGAGAATTTCAACCATTTTGAGAGGGATTTGAAAAGTTTCAATGGGAATGGGAAGAATTGGGACAAAAATTGGAAAATTTTTAAGGGACTTTGAAAAAATTTCAACTGGAATTTTAGCCATTTTTTGACGTGGAATTGTAAACATGTGGACATGGATTTTGAAAATTCTAGAGAGAATTTTAAAAGCTTCAAGAGAATTTCAACAATTTGGAGAGGGATTTGAAAAGTTTCAATGGGAATGGGAAGAATTGGGACAAAGATTGGAAAATTTTTAAGGGACTTTGAAAAAATTTCCACTGGAATTTTAGCCATTTTTTGACGTGAAATTGTAAACATGTGGACATGGATTTTGAAAATTCTGGAGAGAAGTTTAAAAGCTTCAAGAGAATTTCAACAATTTGGAGAGGGATTTGAAAAGTTTCAATGGGAATGGGAAGAATTGGGACAAAAATTGGAAAATTTTTCAGGGACTTTGAAAAAATTTCAACTGGAATTTTAGCCATTTTTTGACGTGAAATTGTAAACATGTGGACATGGATTTTGAAAATTCTAGAGAGAATTTTAAAAGCTTCAAGAGAATTTCAACAATTTGGAGAGGGATTTGAAAAGTTTCAATGGGAATGGGAAGAATTGGGACAAAAATTGGAAAATTTTTCAGGGACTTTGAAAAAATTTCAACTGGAATTTTAGCCATTTTTTGACGTGAAATTGTAAACATGTGGACATGGATTTTGAAAATTCTAGAGAGAATTTTAAAAGCTTCAAGAGAATTTCAACAATTTGGAGAGGGATTTGAAAAGTTTCAATGGGAATGGGAAGAATTGGGACAAAAATTGGAAAATTTTTCAGGGACTTTGAAAACATTTCAACTGGAATTTTAGCCATTTTTGACGTGGAATTGTAAACATGTGGACATGGATTTTGAAAATTCTAGAGAGAATTTTAAAAGCTTCAAGAGAATTTCAACCATTTGGAGAGGGATTTGAAAAGTTTCAATGGGAATGGGAAGAATTGGGACAAAAATTGGAAAATTTTTAAGGGACTTTGAAAAAATTTCAACTGGAATTTTAGCCATTTTTTGACGTGAAATTGTAAACATGTGGACATGGATTTTGAAAATTCTAGAGAGAATTTTAAAAGCTTCAAGAGAATTTCAACAATTTGGAGAGGGATTTGAAAAGTTTCAATGGGAATGGGAAGAATTGGGACAAAAATTGGAAAATTTTTAAGGGACTTTGAAAAAATTTCAACTGGAATTTTAGCCATTTTTTTATGTGAAATTGTAAACATGTGGACATGGATTTTGAAAATTCTAGAGAGAATTTTAAAAGCTTCAAGAGAATTTCAACCATTTTGAGAGGGATTTGAAAAGTTTCAATGGGAATGGGAAGAATTGGGACAAAAATTGGAAAATTTTTCAGGGACTTTGAAAACATTTCAACTGGAATTGTAGCCATTTTTTGACGTGGAATTGTAAACATGTGGACGTGGATTTTGAAAATTCTAGAGAGAATTTTAAAAGCTTCAAGAGAATTTCAACAATTTTGAGAGGGATTTGAAAAGTTTCAATGGGAATGGGAAGAATTGGGACAAAAATTGGAAAATTTTTAAGGGACTTTGAAAAAATTTCAACTGGAATTTTAGCCATTTTTTGACGTGAAATTGTAAACATGTGGACATGGATTTTGAAAATTCTGGAGAGAAGTTTAAAAGCTTCAAGAGAATTTCAACAATTTTGAGAGGGGTTTGAAAAGTTTCAATGGGAATGGGAAGAATTGGGACAAAAATTGGAAAATTTTTAAGGGACTTTGAAAACATTTCAACTGGAATTTTAGCCATTTTTTGACGTGAAATTGTAAACATGTGGAAGTGGATTTTGAAAATTCTAGAGAGAATTTTGAAAGCTTCAAGAGAATTTCAACCATTTTGAGAGGGATTTGAAAAGTTTCAATGGGAATGGGAAGAATTGGGACAAAAATTGGAAATTTTGAAGGGACTTTGAAAAAATTTCAACTGGAATTTTAGCCATTTTTTGACGTGAAATTGTAAACATGTGGACATGGATTTTGAAAATTCTAGAGAGAATTTTAAAAGCTTCAAGAGAATTTCAACAATTTGGAGAGGGATTTGAAAAGTTTCAATGGGAATGGGAAGAATTGGGACAAAAATTGGAAAATTTTTAAGGGACTTTGAAAAAATTTCAACTGGAATTTTAGCCATATTTTGATGTGAAATTGTAAACATGTGGACATGGATTTTGAAAATTCTAGAGAGAATTTTAAAAGCTTCAAGAGAATTTCAACCATTTTGAGAGGGATTTGAAAAGTTTCAATGGGAATGGGAAGAATTGGGACAAAAATTGGAAAATTTTTAAGGGACTTTGAAAAAATTTCAACTGGAATTTTAGCCATTTTTTGACGTGGAATTGTAAACATGTGGACATGGATTTTGAAAATTCTAGAGAGAATTTTAAAAGCTTCAAGAGAATTTCAACAATTTGGAGAGGGATTTGAAAAGTTTCAATGGGAATGGGAAGAATTGGGACAAAGATTGGAAAATTTTTAAGGGACTTTGAAAAAATTTCCACTGGAATTTTAGCCATTTTTTGACGTGAAATTGTAAACATGTGGACATGGATTTTGAAAATTCTGGAGAGAAGTTTAAAAGCTTCAAGAGAATTTCAACAATTTGGAGAGGGATTTGAAAAGTTTCAATGGGAATGGGAAGAATTGGGACAAAAATTGGAAAATTTTTCAGGGACTTTGAAAAAATTTCAACTGGAATTTTAGCCATTTTTTGACGTGAAATTGTAAACATGTGGACATGGATTTTGAAAATTCTAGAGAGAATTTTAAAAGCTTCAAGAGAATTTCAACAATTTGGAGAGGGATTTGAAAAGTTTCAATGGGAATGGGAAGAATTGGGACAAAAATTGGAAAATTTTTCAGGGACTTTGAAAAAATTTCAACTGGAATTTTAGCCATTTTTTGACGTGAAATTGTAAACATGTGGACATGGATTTTGAAAATTCTAGAGAGAATTTTAAAAGCTTCAAGAGAATTTCAACAATTTGGAGAGGGATTTGAAAAGTTTCAATGGGAATGGGAAGAATTGGGACAAAAATTGGAAAATTTTTCAGGGACTTTGAAAACATTTCAACTGGAATTTTAGCCATTTTTTGACGTGGAATTGTAAACATGTGGACATGGATTTTGAAAATTCTAGAGAGAATTTTAAAAGCTTCAAGAGAATTTCAACCATTTGGAGAGGGATTTGAAAAGTTTCAATGGGAATGGGAAGAATTGGGACAAAAATTGGAAAATTTTTAAGGGACTTTGAAAAAATTTCAACTGGAATTTTAGCCATTTTTTGACGTGAAATTGTAAACATGTGGACATGGATTTTGAAAATTCTAGAGAGAATTTTAAAAGCTTCAAGAGAATTTCAACAATTTGGAGAGGGATTTGAAAAGTTTCAATGGGAATGGGAAGAATTGGGACAAAAATTGGAAAATTTTTAAGGGACTTTGAAAAAATTTCAACTGGAATTTTAGCCATTTTTTTATGTGAAATTGTAAACATGTGGACATGGATTTTGAAAATTCTAGAGAGAATTTTAAAAGCTTCAAGAGAATTTCAACCATTTTGAGAGGGATTTGAAAAGTTTCAATGGGAATGGGAAGAATTGGGACAAAAATTGGAAAATTTTTAAGGGACTTTGAAAAAATTTCAACTGGAATTTTAGCCATTTTTTGACGTGGAATTGTAAACATGTGGACATGGATTTTGAAAATTCTAGAGAGAATTTTAAAAGCTTCAAGAGAATTTCAACAATTTTGAGAGGGATTTGAAAAGTTTCAATGGGAATGGGAAGAATTGGGACAAAAATTGGAAAATTTTTAAGGGACTTTGAAAAAATTTCAACTGGAATTTTAGCCATTTTTTGACGTGGAATTGTAAACATGTGGACATGGATTTTGAAAATTCTAGAGAGAATTTTAAAAGCTTCAAGAGAATTTCAACCATTTGGAGAGGGATTTGAAAAGTTTCAATGGGAATGGGAAGAATTGGGACAAAAATTGGAAAATTTTGAAGGGACTTTGAAAACATTTCAACTGGAATTTTAGCCATTTTTTGATGTGAAATTGTAAACATGTGGACATGGATTTTGAAAATTCTAGAGAGAATTTTAAAAGCTTCAAGAGAATTTCAACCATTTTGAGAGGGATTTGAAAAGTTTCAATGGGAATGGGAAGAATTGGGACAAAGATTGGAAAATTTTTAAGGGACTTTGAAAAAATTTCCACTGGAATTTTAGCCATTTTTTGACGTGAAATTGTAAACATGTGGACATGGATTTTGAAAATTCTGGAGAGAAGTTTAAAAGCTTCAAGAGAATTTCAACAATTTGGAGAGGGATTTGAAAAGTTTCAATGGGAATGGGAAGAATTGGGACAAAAATTGGAAAATTTTTAAGGGACTTTGAAAAAATCTCAACTGGAATTTTAGCCATTTTTTGACGTGAAATTGTAAACATGTGGACATGGATTTTGAAAATTCTAGAGAGAATTTTAAAAGCTTCAAGAGAATTTCAACAATTTGGAGAGGGATTTGAAAAGTTTCAATGGGAATGGGAAGAATTGGGACAAAAATTGGAAAATTTTTAAGGGACTTTGAAAAAATTTCAACTGGAATTTTAGCCATTTTTTGATGTGAAATTGTAAACATGTGGACATGGATTTTGAAAATTCTAGAGAGAATTTTAAAAGCTTCAAGAGAATTTCAACCATTTTGAGAGGGATTTGAAAAGTTTCAATGGGAATGGGAAGAATTGGGACAAAAATTGGAAAATTTTTAAGGGACTTTGAAAAAATTTCAACTGGAATTTTAGCCATTTTTTGACGTGGAATTGTAAACATGTGGACATGGATTTTGAAAATTCTAGAGAGAATTTTAAAAGCTTCAAGAGAATTTCAACAATTTTGAGAGGGATTTGAAAAGTTTCAATGGGAATGGGAAGAATTGGGACAAAAATTGGAAAATTTTTAAGGGACTTTGAAAAAATTTCAACTGGAATTTTAGCCATTTTTTGACGTGAAATTGTAAACATGTGGACATGGATTTTGAAAATTCTAGAGAGAATTTTAAAAGCTTCAAGAGAATTTCAACAATTTGGAGAGGGATTTGAAAAGTTTCAATGGGAATGGGAAGAATTGGGACAAAAATTGGAAAATTTTTCAGGGACTTTGAAAAAATTTCAACTGGAATTTTAGCCATTTTTTGACGTGAAATTGTAAACATGTGGACATGGATTTTGAAAATTCTAGAGAGAATTTTAAAAGCTTCAAGAGAATTTCAACAATTTTGAGAGGGATTTGAAAAGTTTCAATGGGAATGGGAAGAATTGGGACAAAAATTGGAAAATTTTTAAGGGACTTTGAAAAAATTTCAACTGGAATTTTAGCCATTTTTTGACGTGAAATTGTAAACATGTGGACATGGATTTTGAAAATTCTAGAGAGAATTTTAAAAGCTTCAAGAGAATTTCAACAATGTTGAGAGGGATTTGAAAAGTTTCAATGGGAATGGGAAGAATTGGGACAAAAATTGGAAAACTTTTAAGGGACTTTGAAAAAATTTCAACTGGAATTTTAGCCATTTTTTGACGTGAAATTGTAAACATGTGGACATGGATTTTGAAAATTCTGGAGAGAATTTTAAAAGCTTCAACAGAATGTCAAGAATTTTGAGAGTGATTTGAAAAGTTTCAATGGGAATGGGAAGAATTGGGACAAAAATTGGAAAATTTTTCAGGGACTTTGAAAAAATTTCAACTGGAATTTTAGCCATTTTTTGACGTGAAATTGTAAACATGTGGACATGGATTTTGAAAATTCTAGAGAGAATTTTAAAAGCTTCAAGAGAATTTCAACAATGTTGAGAGGGATTTGAAAAGTTTCAATGGGAATGGGAAGAATTGGGACAAAAATTGGAAAACTTTTAAGGGACTTTGAAAAAATTTCAACTGGAATTTTAGCCATTTTTTGACGTGAAATTGTAAACATGTGGACATGGATTTTGAAAATTCTGGAGAGAATTTTAAAAGCTTCAACAGAATGTCAAGAATTTTGAGAGTGATTTGAAAAGTTTCAATGGGAATGGGAAGAATTGGGACAAAAATTGGAAAATTTTGAAGGGACTTTGAAAAAATTTCCACTGGAATTTTAGCCATTTTTTGACGTGAAATTGTAAACATGTGGACATGGATTTTGAAAATTCTAGAGAGAATTTTAAAAGCTTCAAGAGAATTTCAACAATTTTGAGAGGGATTTGAAAAGTTTCAATGGGAATGGGAAGAATTGGGACAAAAATTGGAAAATTTTTAAGGGACTTTGAAAACATTTCAACTGGAATTTTAGCCATTTTTTACGTGAAATTGTAAACGTGGACATGGATTTTGAAAATTCTAGAGAGAATTTTAAAAGCTTCAAGAGAATTTCAACCATTTTGAGAGGGATTTGAAAAGTTTCAATGGGAATGGGAAGAATTGGGACAAAAATTGGAAAATTTTTAAGGGACTTTGAAAACATTTCAACTGGAATTTTAGCCATTTTTTTACGTGAAATTGTAAACATGTGGACATGGATTTTGAAAATTCTAGAGAGAATTTTAAAAGCTTCAAGAGAATTTCAACAATTTTGAGAGGGATTTGAAAAGTCTCAATGGGAATGGGAAGAATTGGGACAAAAATTGGAAAATTTTGAAGGGACTTTGAAAAAATTTCAACTGGAATTTTAGCCATTTTTTGACGTGAAATTGTAAACATGTGGACATGGATTTTGAAAATTCTAGAGAGAATTTTACAAACTTCAGGAGAATATCAACAATGTTGAGAGGGATCTGAAAAGTTTCAATGGGAATGGGAAGAATTGGGACAAAAATTGGAAAATTTTGAAGGGACTTTGAAAAAATTTCAACTGGAATTTTAGCCATTTTTTGACGTGAAATTGTAAACATGTGGACATGGATTTTGAAAATTCTGGAGAGAATTTTAAAAGCTTCAAGAGAATTTCAACAATTTTGAGAGGGATTTGAAAAGTTTCAATGGGAATGGGAAGAATTGGGACAAAAATTGGAAAATTTTGAAGGGACTTTGAAAAAATTTCAACTGGAATTTTAGCCATTTTTTTACATGAAATTGTAAACATGTGGACATGGATTTTGAAAATTCTAGAGAGAATTTTAAAAGCTTCAAGAGAATTTCAACAATTTTGAGAGGGATTTGAAAAGTTCCAATGGGAATGGGAAGAATTGGGACAAAAATTGGAAAATTTTGAAGGGACTTTGAAAAAATTTCAACTGGAATTTTAGCCATTTTTTTACATGAAATTGTAAACATGTGGACATGGATTTTGAAAATTCTAGAGAGAATTTTAAAAGCTTCAAGAGAATTTCAACAATTTTGAGAGGGATTTGAAAAGTTCCAATGGGAATGGGAAGAATTGGGACAAAAATTGGAAAATTTTTAAGGGACTTTGAAAAAATTTCAACTGGAATTTTAGCCATTTTTTGACGTGAAATTGTAAACATGTGGACATGGATTTTGAAAATTCTAGAGAGAATTTTAAAAGCTTCAAGAGAATTTCAACAATGTTGAGAGGGATTTGAAAAGTTTCAATGGGAATGGGAAGAATTGGGACAAAAATTGGAAAATTTTGAAGGGACTTTGAAAAAATTTCAACTGGAATTTTAGCCATTTTTTGACGTGAAATTGTAAACATGTGGACATGGATTTTGAAAATTCTAGAGAGAATTTTAAAAGCTTCAAGAGAATTTCAACGATTTTGAGAGGGATTTTAAAAGTTTCAATGGGAATGGGAAGAATTGGGACAAAAATTGGAAAATTTTGAAGGGACTTTGAAAAAATTTCAACTGGAATTTTAGCCATTTTTTGACGTGAAATTGTAAACATGTGGACATGGATTTTGAAAATTCTAGAGAGAATTTTAAAAGCTTCAAGAGAATTTCAACCATTTTGAGAGGGATTTGAAAAGTTTCAATGGGAATGGGAAGAATTGGGACAAAAATTGGAAAATTTTTAAGGGACTTTGAAAAAATTTCAACTGGAATTTTAGCCATTTTTTGACGTGAAATTGTAAACATGTGGACATGGATTTTGAAAATTCTAGAGAGAATTTTAAAAGCTTCAAGAGAATTTCAACAATTTGGAGAGGGATTTGAAAAGTTTCAATGGGAATGGGAAGAATTGGGACAAAAATTGGAAAATTTTGAAGGGACTTTGAAAAATTTCCACTGGAATTTTAGCCATTTTTTGACGTGAAATTGTAAACATGTGGACATGGATTTTGAAAATTCTGGAGAGAATTTTAAAAGCTTCAAGAGAATTTCAACAATTTTGAGAGGGATTTGAAAAGTTTCAATGGGACTGGGAAGAATTGGGACAAAAATTGGAAAATTTTGAAGGGACTTTGAAAAAATTTCAACTGGAATTTTAGCCATTTTTTTACGTGAAATTGTAAATATGTGGACATGGATTTTGAAAATTCTCGAGAGAATTTTAAAAGCTTCAAGAGAATTTCAACCATTTTGAGAGGGATTTGAAAAGTTTCAATGGGAATGGGAAGAATTGGGACAAAAATTGGAAAATTTTTCAGGGACTTTGAAAAAATTTCAACTGGAATTTTAGCCATTTTTTGACGTGAAATTGTAAACATGTGGACATGGATTTTGAAAATTCTAGAGAGAATTTTAAGAGCTTCAAGAGAATTTCAACAATTTTGAGAGGGATTTGAAAAGTTTCAATGGGAATGGGAAGAATTGGGACAAAAATTGGGAAATTTTTAAGGGACTTTGAAAAAATTTCAACTGGAATTTTAGCCATTTTTGACGTGAAATTGTAAACATGTGGACATGGATTTTGAAAATTCTAGAGAGAATTTTAAAAGCTTCAAGAGAATTTCAACAATTTTGAGAGGGATTTGAAAAGTTTCAATGGGAATGGGAAGAATTGGGACAAAAATTGGAAAATTTTTAAGGGACTTTGAAAAAATTTCAACTGGAATTTTAGCCATTTTTTGACGTGAAATTGTAAACATGTGGACATGGATTTTGAAAATTCTAGAGAGAATTTTAAAAGCTTCAAGAGAATTTCAACAATTTGGAGAGGGATTTGAAAAGTTTCAATGGGAATGGGAAGAATTGGGACAAAAATTGGAAAATTTTTAAGGGACTTTGAAAAAATTTCAACGGGAATTTTAGCCATTTTTTGACGTGAAATTGTAAACATGTGGACATGGATTTTGAAAATTCTAGAGAGAATTTTAAAAGCTTCAAGAGAATTTCAACGATTTTGAGAGGGATTTGAAAAGTTTCAATGGGAATGGGAAGAATTGGGACAAAAATTGGAAAATTTTTAAGGGACTTTGAAAAAATTTCAACTGGAATTTTAGCCATTTTTTGACGTGAAATTGTAAACATGTGGACATGGATTTTGAAAATTCTAGAGAGAATTTTAAAAGCTTCAAGAGAATTTCAGCAATTTTGAGAGGGATTTGAAAAGTTTCAATGGGAATGGGAAGAATTGGGACAAAAATTGGAAAATTTTGAAGGGACTTTGAAAAAATTTCAACTGGAATTTTAGCCATTTTTTGACGTGAAATTGTAAACATGTGGACATGGATTTTGAAAATTCTAGAGAGAATTTTAAAAGCTTCAAGAGAATTTCAACAATTTGGAGAGGGATTTGAAAAGTTTCAATGGGAATGGGAAGAATTGGGACAAAAATTGGAAAATTTTGAAGGGACTTTGAAAAAATTTCAACTGGAATTTTAGCCATTTTTTTACATGAAATTGTAAACATCTGGACATGGATTTTGAAAATTCTAGAGAGAATTTTAAAAGCTTCAAGAGAATTTCAACAATTTTGAGAGGGATTTGAAAAGTTTCAATGGGAATGGGAAGAATTGGGACAAAAATTGGAAAATTTTGAAGGGACTTTGAAAAAATTTCCACTGGAATTTTAGCCATTTTTTGACGTGAAATTGTAAACATGTGGACATGGATTTTGAAAATTCTAGAGAGAATTTTAAAAGCTTCAAGAGAATTTCAACAATTTTGAGAGGGATTTGAAAAGTTTCAATGGGAATGGGAAGAATTGGGACAAAAATTGGAAAATTTTGAAGGGACTTTGAAAAAATTTCAACTGGAATTTTAGCCATTTTTTGACGTGAAATTGTAAACATGTGGACATGGATTTTGAAAATTCTAGAGAGAATTTTAAAAGCTTCAAGATAATTTCAACAATTTTGAGAGGGATTTGAAAAGTTTCAATGGGAATGGGAAGAATTGGGACAAAAATTGGAAAATTTTTAAGGGACTTTGAAAACATTTCAACTAGAATTTTAGCCATTTTTTTATGTGAAATTGTAAACATGTGGACATGGATTTTGAAAATTCTAGAGAGAATTTTAAAAGCTTCAAGAGAATTTCAACAATTTTGAGAGGGATTTGAAAAGTTTCAATGGGAATGGGAAGAATTGGGACAAAAATTGGAAAATTTTTAAGGGACTTTGAAAAAATTTCAACTGGAATTTTAGCCATTTTTTGACGTGAAATTGTAAACATGTGGACATGGATTTTGAAAATTCTAGATAGAATTTTAAAAGCTTCAACGGAATTCTAACAATTTTGAGAGGGATTTGAAAAGTTTCAATGGGAATGGGAAGAATTGGGACAAAAATTGGAAAATTTTTAAGGGACTTTGAAAAAATTTCAACTGGAATTTTAGTCATTTTTTGACGTGAAATTGTAAACATGTGGACATGGATTTTGAAAATTCTAGAGAGAATTTTAAAAGCTTCAAGAGAATTTCAACAATTTTGAGAGGGATTTGAAAAGTTTCAGTGGGAATTGGAAGAATTGGGACAAAAATTGGAAAATTTTGAAGGGACTTTGAAAAAATTTCAACTGGAATTTTAGCCATTTTTTGATGTGAAATTGTAAACATGTGGACATGGATTTTGAAAATTCTAGAGAGAATTTTAAGAGCTTCAAGAGAATTTCAACAATTTTGAGAGGGATTTGAAAAGTTTCAATGGGAATGGGAAGAATTGGGACAAAAATTGGGAAATTTTTAAGGGACTTTGAAAAAATTTCAACTGGAATTTTAGCCATTTTTTGACGTGAAATTGTAAACATGTGGACATGGATTTTGAAAATTCTAGAGAGAATTTTAAAAGCTTCAAGAGAATTTCAACAATTTTGAGAGGGATTTGAAAAGTTTCAATGGGAATGGGAAGAATTGGGACAAAAATTGGAAAATTTTTAAGGGACTTTGAAAAAATTTCAACTGGAATTTTAGCCATTTTTTGACGTGAAATTGTAAACATGTGGACATGGATTTTGAAAATTCTAGAGAGAATTTTAAAAGCTTCAAGAGAATTTCAACAATTTTGAGAGGGATTTGAAAAGTTTCAATGGGAATGGGAAGAATTGGGACAAAAATTGGAAAATTTTTAAGGGACTTTGAAAAAATTTCAACGGGAATTTTAGCCATTTTTTGACGTGAAATTGTAAACATGTGGACATGGATTTTGAAAATTCTAGAGAGAATTTTAAAAGCTTCAAGAGAATTTCAACGATTTTGAGAGGGATTTGAAAAGTTTCAATGGGAATGGGAAGAATTGGGACAAAAATTGGAAAATTTTTAAGGGACTTTGAAAAAATTTCAACTGGAATTTTAGCCATTTTTTGACGTGAAATTGTAAACATGTGGACATGGATTTTGAAAATTCTAGAGAGAATTTTAAAAGCTTCAAGAGAATTTCAGCAATTTTGAGAGGGATTTGAAAAGTTTCAATGGGAATGGGAAGAATTGGGACAAAAATTGGAAAATTTTGAAGGGACTTTGAAAAAATTTCAACTGGAATTTTAGCCATTTTTTGACGTGAAATTGTAAACATGTGGACATGGATTTTGAAAATTCTAGAGAGAATTTTAAAAGCTTCAAGAGAATTTCAACAATTTTGAGAGGGATTTGAAAAGTTTCAATGGGAATGGGAAGAATTGGGACAAAAATTGGAAAATTTTGAAGGGACTTTGAAAAAATTTCAACTGGAATTTTAGCCATTTTTTTACATGAAATTGTAAACATCTGGACATGGATTTTGAAAATTCTAGAGAGAATTTTAAAAGCTTCAAGAGAATTTCAACAATTTTGAGAGGGATTTGAAAAGTTTCAATGGGAATGGGAAGAATTGGGACAAAAATTGGAAAATTTTGAAGGGACTTTGAAAAAATTTCCACTGGAATTTTAGCCATTTTTTGACGTGAAATTGTAAACATGTGGACATGGATTTTGAAAATTCTAGAGAGAATTTTAAAAGCTTCAAGAGAATTTCAACAATTTTGAGAGGGATTTGAAAAGTTTCAATGGGAATGGGAAGAATTGGGACAAAAATTGGAAAATTTTGAAGGGACTTTGAAAAAATTTCAACTGGAATTTTAGCCATTTTTTGACGTGAAATTGTAAACATGTGGACATGGATTTTGAAAATTCTAGAGAGAATTTTAAAAGCTTCAAGATAATTTCAACAATTTTGAGAGGGATTTGAAAAGTTTCAATGGGAATGGGAAGAATTGGGACAAAAATTGGAAAATTTTTAAGGGACTTTGAAAACATTTCAACTAGAATTTTAGCCATTTTTTTATGTGAAATTGTAAACATGTGGACATGGATTTTGAAAATTCTAGAGAGAATTTTAAAAGCTTCAAGAGAATTTCAACAATTTTGAGAGGGATTTGAAAAGTTTCAATGGGAATGGGAAGAATTGGGACAAAAATTGGAAAATTTTTAAGGGACTTTGAAAAAATTTCAACTGGAATTTTAGCCATTTTTTGACGTGAAATTGTAAACATGTGGACATGGATTTTGAAAATTCTAGATAGAATTTTAAAAGCTTCAACGGAATTCTAACAATTTGGAGAGGGATTTGAAAAGTTTCAATGGGAATGGGAAGAATTGGGACAAAAATTGGAAAATTTTTAAGGGACTTTGAAAAAATTTCAACTGGAATTTTAGTCATTTTTTGACGTGAAATTGTAAACATGTGGACATGGATTTTGAAAATTCTAGAGAGAATTTTAAAAGCTTCAAGAGAATTTCAACAATTTTGAGAGGGATTTGAAAAGTTTCAGTGGGAATTGGAAGAATTGGGACAAAAATTGGAAAATTTTGAAGGGACTTTGAAAAAATTTCAACTGGAATTTTAGCCATTTTTTGACGTGAAATTGTAAACATGTGGACATGGATTTTGAAAATTCTAGAGAGAATTTTAAAAGCTTCAAGAGAATTTCAACAATTTTGAGAGGGATTTGAAAAGTTTCAGTGGGAATTGGAAGAATTGGGACAAAAATTGGAAAATTTTGAAGGGACTTTGAAAAAATTTCAACTGGCATTTTAGCCATTTTTTGACGTGAAATTGTAAACATGTGGACATGGATTTTGAAAATTCTAGAGAGAATTTTAAAAGCTTCAAGAGAATTTCAACAATTTTGAGCGGGATTTGAAAAGTTTCAATGGGAATGGGAAGAATTGGGACAAAAATTGGAAAATTTTGAAGGGACTTTGAAAAAATTTCAACTGGAATTTTAGCCATTTTTTTACGTGAAATTGTAAACATGTGGACATGGATTTTGAAAATTCTAGAGAGAATTTTAAAAGCTTCAAGAGAATTTCAGCAATTTTGAGAGGGATTTGAAAAGTTTCAATGGGAATGGGAAGAATTGGGACAAAAATTGGAAAATTTTTAAGGGACTTTGAAAAAATTTCAACTGGAATTTTAGCCATTTTTTGACGTGAAATTGTAAACATGTGGACATGGATTTTGAAAATTCTAGAGAGAATTTTAAAAGCTTCAAGAGAATTTCAACAATTTTGAGAGGGATTTGAAAAGTTTCAATGGGAATGGGAAGAATTGGGACAAAAATTGGAAAATTTTGAAGGGACTTTGAAAAAATTTCAACTGGAATTTTAGCCATTTTTTTACATGAAATTGTAAACATCTGGACATGGATTTTGAAAATTCTAGAGAGAATTTTAAAAGCTTCAAGAGAATTTCAACAATTTTGAGAGGGATTTTAAAAGTTTCAATGGGAATGGGAAGAATTGGGACAAAAATTGGAAAATTTTGAAGGGACTTTGAAAACATTTCAACTGGAATTTTAGCCATTTTTTGACGTGAAATTGTAAACATGTGGACATGGATTTTGAAAATTCTAGAGAGAATTTTAAAAGCTTCAAGAGAATTTCAACAATTTTGAGAGGGATTTGAAAAGTTTCAATGGGAATGGGAAGAATTGGGACAAAAATTGGGAAATTTTTAAGGGACTTTGAAAAAATTTCAACTGGAATTTTAGCCATTTTTTGACGTGAAATTGTAAACATGTGGACATGGATTTTGAAAATTCTAGAGAGAATTTTAAAAGCTTCAAGATAATTTCAACAATTTTGAGAGGGATTTGAAAAGTTTCAATGGGAATGGGAAGAATTGGGACAAAAATTGGAAAATTTTTAAGGGACTTTGAAAACATTTCAACTAGAATTTTAGCCATTTTTTTATGTGAAATTGTAAACATGTGGACATGGATTTTGAAAATTCTAGAGAGAATTTTAAAAGCTTCAAGAGAATTTCAACAATTTTGAGAGGGATTTGAAAAGTTTCAATGGGAATGGGAAGAATTGGGACAAAAATTGGAAAATTTTTAAGGGACTTTGAAAAAATTTCAACTGGAATTTTAGCCATTTTTTGACGTGAAATTGTAAACATGTGGACATGGATTTTGAAAATTCTAGATAGAATTTTAAAAGCTTCAACGGAATTCTAACAATTTTGAGAGGGATTTGAAAAGTTTCAATGGGAATGGGAAGAATTGGGACAAAAATTGGAAAATTTTTAAGGGACTTTGAAAAAATTTCAACTGGAATTTTAGTCATTTTTTGACGTGAAATTGTAAACATGTGGACATGGATTTTGAAAATTCTAGAGAGAATTTTAAAAGCTTCAAGAGAATTTCAACAATTTTGAGAGGGATTTGAAAAGTTTCAGTGGGAATTGGAAGAATTGGGACAAAAATTGGAAAATTTTGAAGGGACTTTGAAAAAATTTCAACTGGAATTTTAGCCATTTTTTGACGTGAAATTGTAAACATGTGGACATGGATTTTGAAAATTCTAGAGAGAATTTTAAAAGCTTCAAGAGAATTTCAACAATTTTGAGAGGGATTTGAAAAGTTTCAGTGGGGAATTGGAAGAATTGGGACAAAAATTGGAAAATTTTGAAGGGACTTTGAAAAAATTTCAACTGGCATTTTAGCCATTTTTTGACGTGAAATTGTAAACATGTGGACATGGATTTTGAAAATTCTAGAGAGAATTTTAAAAGCTTCAAGAGAATTTCAACAATTTTGAGCGGGATTTGAAAAGTTTCAATGGGAATGGGAAGAATTGGGACAAAAATTGGAAAATTTTTAAGGGACTTTGAAAAATTTCAACTGGAATTTTAGCCATTTTTTGACGTGAAATTGTAAACATGTGGACATGGATTTTGAAAATTCTGGAGAGAATTTTAAAAGCTTCAAGAGAATTTCAACAATTTTGAGAGGGATTTGAAAAGTTTCAATGGGAATGGGAAGAATTGGGACAAAAATTGGAAAATTTTTCAGGGACTTTGAAAAAATTTCAACTGGAATTTTAGCCATTTTTTGACGTGAAATTGTAAACATGTGGACATGGATTTTGAAAATTCTAGAGAGAATTTTAAAAGCTTCAAGAGAATTTCAACAATTTTGAGAGGGATTTGAAAAGTCTCAATGGGAATGGGAAGAATTGGGACAAAAATTGGAAAATTTTGAAGGGACTTTGAAAAAATTTCAACTGGAATTTTAGCCATTTTTTTACGTGAAATTGTAAACATGTGGACATGGATTTTGAAAATTCTAGAGAGAATTTTACAAACTTCAGGAGAATATCAACAATGTTGAGAGGGATCTGAAAAGTTTCAATGGGAATGGGAAGAATTGGGACAAAATGGAAAATTTTGAAGGGACTTTGAAAAAATTTCAACTGGAATTTTAGCCATTTTTTGACGTGAAATTGTAAACATGTGGACATGGATTTTGAAAATTCTAGAGAGAATTTTAAAAGCTTCAAGATAATTTCAACAATTTTGAGAGGGATTTGAAAAGTTTCAATGGGAATGGGAAGAATTGGGACAAAAATTGGAAAATTTTTAAGGGACTTTGAAAACATTTCAACTGGAATTTTAGCCATTTTTTTATGTGAAATTGTAAACATGTGGACATGGATTTTGAAAATTCTAGAGAGAATTTTAAAAGCTTCAAGAGAATTTCAACAATTTTGAGAGGGATTTGAAAAGTTTCAATGGGAATGGGAAGAATTGGGACAAAAATTGGAAAATTTTTCAGGGACTTTGAAAAAATTTCAACTGGAATTTTAGCCATTTTTTGACGTGAAATTGTAAACATGTGGACATGGATTTTGAAAATTCTAGAGAGAATTTTAAAAGCTTCAACGGAATTCTAACAATTTTGAGAGGGATTTGAAAAGTTTCAATGGGAATGGGAAGAATTGGGACAAAAATTGGAAAATTTTTAAGGGACTTTGAAAAAATTTCAACTGGAATTTTAGTCATTTTTTGACGTGAAATTGTAAACATGTGGACATGGATTTTGAAAATTCTAGAGAGAATTTTAAAAGCTTCAAGAGAATGTCAACAATTTTGAGAGGGATTTGAAAAGTTTCAGTGGGAATTGGAAGAATTGGGACAAAAATTGGAAAATTTTGAAGGGACTTTGAAAAAATTTCAACTGGAATTTTAGCCATTTTTTGACGTGAAATTGTAAATATGTGGACATGGATTTTGAAAATTCTAGAGAGAATTTTAAAAGCTTCAAGAGAATTTCAACAATTTTGAGCGGGATTTGAAAAGTTTCAATGGAAATGGGAAGAATTGGGACAAAAATTGGAAAATTTTTAAGGGACTGAAAAAATTTCAACTGGAATTTTAGTCATTTTTTGACGTGAAATTGTAAACATGTGGACATGGATTTTGAAAATTCTAGAGAGAATTTTAAAAGCTTCAAGAGAATTTCAACAATTTTGAGAGGGATTTGAAAAGTTTCAGTGGGAATGGGAAGAATTGGGACAAAAATTGGAAAATTTTTAAGGGACTTTGAAAAAATTTCAACTGGAATTTTAGCCATTTTTTGACGTGAAATTGTAAACTTGTGGACATGGATTTTGAAAATTCTGGAGAGAATTTTAAAAGCTTCAAGAGAATTTCAACAATTTTGAGAGGGATTTGAAAAGTTTCAATGGGAATTGGAAGAATTGGGACAAAAATTGGAAAATTTTTAAGGGACTTTGAAAAAATTTCAACTGGAATTTTAGCCATTTTTTGACGTGAAATTGTAAACATGTGGACATGGATTTTGAAAATTCTAGAGAGAATTTTAAAAGCTTCAAGAGGATTTCAACAATTTTGAGAGGGATTTGAAAAGTTTCAATGGGAATGGGAAGAATTGGGACAAAAATTGGAAAATTTTTAAGGGACTTTGAAAAAATTTCAACTGGAATTTTAGTCATTTTTTGACGTGAAATTGTAAACATGTGGACATGGATTTTGAAAATTCTAGAGAGAATTTTAAAAGCTTCAAGAGAATTTCAACAATTTTGAGAGGGATTTGAAAAGTTTCAGTGGGAATTGGAAGAATTGGGACAAAAATTGGAAAATTTTGAAGGGACTTTGAAAAAATTTCAACTGGAATTTTAGCCATTTTTTGACGTGAAATTGTAAACATGTGGACATGGATTTTGAAAATTCTAGAGAGAATTTTAAAAGCTTCAA
The DNA here is from genome assembly GCF_964273445.1 of Streptopelia decaocto. Taxonomy (NCBI): domain Eukaryota; kingdom Metazoa; phylum Chordata; class Aves; order Columbiformes; family Columbidae; genus Streptopelia; species Streptopelia decaocto. Next base: position 12,030 of record NW_028115387.1, on the reverse strand, counting down.
GAGAATTTCAACAATTTTGAGAGGGATTTGAAAAGTTTCAGTGGGAATTGGAAGAATTGGGACAAAAATTGGAAAATTTTGAAGGGACTTTGAAAAAATTTCAACTGGCATTTTAGCCATTTTTTGACGTGAAATTGTAACATGTGGACATGGATTTTGAAAATTCTAGAGAGAATTTTAAAAGCTTCAAGAGAATTTCAACAATTTTGAGCGGGATTTGAAAAGTTTCAATGGGAATGGGAAGAATTGGGACAAAAATTGGAAAATTTTTAAGGGACTTTGAAAAAATTTCAACTGGAATTTTAGCCATTTTTTGACGTGAAATTGTAAACATGTGGACATGGATTTTGAAAATTCTGGAGAGAATTTTAAAAGCTTCAAGAGAATTTCAACAATTTTGAGAGGGATTTGAAAAGTTTCAATGGGAATGGGAAGAATTGGGACAAAAATTGGAAAATTTTTAAGGGACTTTGAAAAAATTTCAACTGGAATTTTAGTCATTTTTTGACGTGAAATTGTAAACATGTGGACATGGATTTTGAAAATTCTAGAGAGAATTTTAAAAGCTTCAAGAGAATGTCAACAATTTTGAGAGGGATTTGAAAAGTTTCAGTGGGAATTGGAAGAATTGGGACAAAAATTGGAAAATTTTGAAGGGACTTTGAAAAAATTTCAACTGGAATTTTAGCCATTTTTTGACGTGAAATTGTAAATATGTGGACATGGATTTTGAAAATTCTAGAGAGAATTTTAAAAGCTTCAAGAGAATTTCAACAATTTTGAGCGGGATTTGAAAAGTTTCAATGGAAATGGGAAGAATTGGGACAAAAATTGGAAAATTTTTAAGGGACTGAAAAAATTTCAACTGGAATTTTAGTCATTTTTTGACGTGAAATTGTAAACATGTGGACATGGATTTTGAAAATTCTAGAGAGAATTTTAAAAGCTTTAAGAGAATTTCAACAATTTTGAGAGGGATTTGAAAAGTTTCAGTGGGAATGGGAAGAATTGGGACAAAAATTGGAAAATTTTTAAGGGACTTTGAAAAAATTTCAACTGGAATTTTAGCCATTTTTTGACGTGAAATTGTAAACTTGTGGACATGGATTTTGAAAATTCTGGAGAGAATTTTAAAAGCTTCAAGAGAATTTCAACAATTTTGAGAGGGATTTGAAAAGTTTCAATGGGAATTGGAAGAATTGGGACAAAAATTGGAAAATTTTTAAGGGACTTTGAAAAAATTTCAACTGGAATTTTAGCCATTTTTTGACGTGAAATTGTAAACATGTGGACATGGATTTTGAAAATTCTAGAGAGAATTTTAAAAGCTTCAAGAGGATTTCAACAATTTTGAGAGGGATTTGAAAAGTTTCAATGGGAATGGGAAGAATTGGGACAAAAATTGGAAAATTTTTAAGGGACTTTGAAAAAATTTCAACTGGAATTTTAGTCATTTTTTGACGTGAAATTGTAAACATGTGGACATGGATTTTGAAAATTCTAGAGAGAATTTTAAAAGCTTCAAGAGAATTTCAACAATTTTGAGAGGGATTTGAAAAGTTTCAGTGGGAATTGGAAGAATTGGGACAAAAATTGGAAAATTTTGAAGGGACTTTGAAAAAATTTCAACTGGAATTTTAGCCATTTTTTGACGTGAAATTGTAAACATGTGGACATGGATTTTGAAAATTCTAGAGAGAATTTTAAAAGCTTCAAGAGAATTTCAACAATTTTGAGAGGGATTTGAAAAGTTTCAGTGGGAATTGGAAGAATTGGGACAAAAATTGGAAAATTTTGAAGGGACTTTGAAAAAATTTCAACTGGCATTTTAGCCATTTTTTGACGTGAAATTGTAAACATGTGGACATGGATTTTGAAAATTCTAGAGAGAATTTTAAAAGCTTCAAGAGAATTTCAACAATTTTGAGCGGGATTTGAAAAGTTTCAATGGGAATGGGAAGAATTGGGACAAAAATTGGAAAATTTTTAAGGGACTTTGAAAAAATTTCAACTGGAATTTTAGCCATTTTTTGACGTGAAATTGTAAACATGTGGACATGGATTTTGAAAATTCTGGAGAGAATTTTAAAAGCTTCAAGAGAATTTCAACAATTTTGAGAGGGATTTGAAAAGTTTCAATGGGAATGGGAAGAATTGGGACAAAAATTGGAAAATTTTGAAGGGACTTTGAAAAAATTTCAACTGGAATTTTAGCCATTTTTTGACGTGAAATTGTAAACTGTGGACATGGATTTTGAAAATTCTAGAGAGAATTTTAAAAGCTTCAAGAGGATTTCAACAATTTTGAGAGGGATTTGAAAAGTTTCAATGGGAATGGGAAGAATTGGGACAAAAATTGGAAAATTTTTCAGGGACTTTGAAAAAATTTCAACTGGAATTTTAGCCATTTTTTGACGTGAAATTGTAAACATGTGGACATGGATTTTGAAAATTCTAGAGAGAATTTTAAAAGCTTCAAGAGAATTTCAACAATTTTGAGAGGGATTTGAAAAGTCTCAATGGGAATGGGAAGAATTGGGACAAAAATTGGAAAATTTTGAAGGGACTTTGAAAAAATTTCAACTGGAATTTTAGCCATTTTTTGACGTGAAATTGTAAACATGTGGACATGGATTTTGAAAATTCTAGAGAGAATTTTACAAACTTCAGGAGAATATCAACAATGTTGAGAGGGATCTGAAAAGTTTCAATGGGAATGGGAAGAATTGGGACAAAAATTGGAAAATTTTGAAGGGACTTTGAAAAAATTTCAACTGGAATTTTAGCCATTTTTTGACGTGAAATTGTAAACATGTGGACATGGATTTTGAAAATTCTAGAGAGAATTTTAAAAGCTTCAAGATAATTTCAACAATTTTGAGAGGGATTTGAAAAGTTTCAATGGGAATGGGAAGAATTGGGACAAAAATTGGAAAATTTTTAAGGGACTTTGAAAACATTTCAACTGGAATTTTAGCCATTTTTTTATGTGAAATTGTAAACATGTGGACATGGATTTTGAAAATTCTAGAGAGAATTTTAAAAGCTTCAAGAGAATTTCAACAATTTGGAGAGGGATTTGAAAAGTTTCAATGGGAATGGGAAGAATTGGGACAAAAATTGGAAAATTTTTCAGGGACTTTGAAAAAATTTCAACTGGAATTTTAGCCATTTTTTGACGTGAAATTGTAAACATGTGGACATGGATTTTGAAAATTCTAGAGAGAATTTTAAAAGCTTCAACGGAATTCTAACAATTTTGAGAGGGATTTGAAAAGTTTCAATGGGAATGGGAAGAATTGGGACAAAAATTGGAAAATTTTTAAGGGACTTTGAAAAAATTTCAACTGGAATTTTAGTCATTTTTTGACGTGAAATTGTAAACATGTGGACATGGATTTTGAAAATTCTAGAGAGAATTTTAAAAGCTTCAAGAGAATGTCAACAATTTTGAGAGGGATTTGAAAAGTTTCAGTGGGAATTGGAAGAATTGGGACAAAAATTGGAAAATTTTGAAGGGACTTTGAAAAAATTTCAACTGGAATTTTAGCCATTTTTTGACGTGAAATTGTAAATATGTGGACATGGATTTTGAAAATTCTAGAGAGAATTTTAAAAGCTTCAAGAGAATTTCAACAATTTTGAGCGGGATTTGAAAAGTTTCAATGGGAATGGGAAGAATTGGGACAAAAATTGGAAAATTTTTAAGGGACTGAAAAAATTTCAACTGGAATTTTAGTCATTTTTTGACGTGAAATTGTAAACATGTGGACATGGATTTTGAAAATTCTAGAGAGAATTTTAAAAGCTTCAAGAGAATTTCAACAATTTTGAGAGGGATTTGAAAAGTTTCAGTGGGAATGGGAAGAATTGGGACAAAAATTGGAAAATTTTTAAGGGACTTTGAAAAAATTTCAACTGGAATTTTAGCCATTTTTTGACGTGAAATTGTAAACTTGTGGACATGGATTTTGAAAATTCTGGAGAGAATTTTAAAAGCTTCAAGAGAATTTCAACAATTTTGAGAGGGATTTGAAAAGTTTCAATGGGAATTGGAAGAATTGGGACAAAAATTGGAAAATTTTTAAGGGACTTTGAAAAAATTTCAACTGGAATTTTAGCCATTTTTTGACGTGAAATTGTAAACATGTGGACATGGATTTTGAAAATTCTAGAGAGAATTTTAAAAGCTTCAAGAGGATTTCAACAATTTTGAGAGGGATTTGAAAAGTTTCAATGGGAATGGGAAGAATTGGGACAAAAATTGGAAAATTTTTAAGGGACTTTGAAAAAATTTCAACTGGAATTTTAGCCATTTTTTGATGTGAAATTGTGAACATGTGGACATGGATTTTGAAAATTCTAGAGAGAATTTTAAAAGCTTCAAGAGAATTTCAACAATTTTGAGAGGGATTTGAAAAGTTTCAATGGGAATGGGAAGAATTGGGACAAAAATTGGAAAATTTTGAAGGGACTTTGAAAAAATTTCAACTGGAATTTTAGCCATTTTTTGACGTGAAATTGTAAACATGTGGACATGGATTTTGAAAATTCTAGAGAGAATTTTAAGAGCTTCAAGAGAATTTCAACAATTTTGAGAGGGATTTGAAAAGTTTCAATGGGAATGGGAAGAATTGGGACAAAAATTGGAAAATTTTTAAGGGACTTTGAAAAAATTTCAACTGGAATTTTAGCCATTTTTTGACATGAAATTGTAAACATGTGGCCATGGATTTTGAAAATTCTAGAGAGAATTTTAAAAGCTTCAAGAGAATTTCAACAATTTTGAGAGGGATTTGAAAAGTTTCAATGGGAATGGGAAGAATTGGGACAAAAATTGGAAAATTTTGAAGGGACTTTGAAAAAATTTCAACTGGAATTTTAGCCATTTTTTGACGTGAAATTGTAAACATGTGGACATGGATTTTGAAAATTCTGGAGAGAATTTTAAAAGCTTCAAGAGAATTTCAACAATTTTGAGAGGGATTTGAAAAGTTTCAATGGGAATGGGAAGAATTGGGACAAAAACTGGAAAATTTTTAAGGGACTTTGAAAAAATTTCAACTGGAATTTTAGCCATTTTTTGACGTGAAATTGTAAACATGTGGACATGGATTTTGAAAATTCTAGAGAGAATTTTAAAAGCTTCAAGAGAATTTCAACAATTTGGAGAGGGATTGGAAAAGTTTCAATGGGAATGGGAAGAATTGGGACAAAAATTGGAAAATTTTGAAGGGACTTTGAGAAAATTTCAACTGGAATTTTAGCCATTTTTTTACATGAAATTGTAAACATCTGGACATGGATTTTGAAAATTCTAGAGAGAATTTTAAAAGCTTCAAGAGAATTTCAACAATTTTGAGAGGGATTTGAAAAGTTTCAATGGGAATGGGAAGAATTGGGACAAAAATTGGAAAATTTTGAAGGGACTTTGAAAACATTTCAACTGGAATTTTAGCCATTTTTTGACGTGAAATTGTAAACATGTGGACATGGATTTTGAAAATTCTAGAGAGAATTTTAAAAGCTTCAAGAGAATTTCAACAATTTGGAGAGGGATTTGAAAAGTTTCAATGGGAATGGGAAGAATTGGGACAAAAATTGGGAAATTTTTAAGGGACTTTGAAAAAATTTCAACTGGAATTTTAGCCATTTTTTGACGTGAAATTGTAAACATGTGGACATGGATTTTGAAAATTCTAGAGAGAATTTTAAGAGCTTCGAGAGAATTTCAACAATTTTGAGAGGGAATTGAAAAGTTTCAATGGGAATGGGAAGAATTGGGACAAAAATTGGAAAATTTTGAAGGGACTTTGAAAAAATTTCAACTGGAATTTTAGCCATTTTTTGACGTGAAATTGTAAACATGTGGACATGGATTTTGAAAATTCTAGAGAGAATTTTAAAAGCTTCAAGAGAATTTCAACAATTTTGAGAGGGATTTGAAAAGTTTCAATGGGAATGGGAAGAATTGGGACAAAAATTGGAAAATTTTGAAGGGACTTTGAAAAAATTTCAACTGGAATTTTAGCCATTTTTTGACGTGAAATTGTAAACATGTGGACATGGATTTTGAAAATTCTGGAGAGAATTTTAAAAGCTTCAAGAGAATTTCAACAATTTTGAGAGGGATTTGAAAAGTTTCAATGGGAATGGGAAGAATTGGGACAAAAATTGGAAAATTTTGAAGGGACTCTGAAAAAATTTCAACTGGAATTTTAGCCATTTTTGACGTGATATTGTAAACATGTGGACATGGATTTTGAAAATTCTAGAGAGAATTGTAAAAGCTTCAAGAGAATTTCAACAATTTTGAGAGGGATTTGAAAAGTTTCAATGGGAATGGGAAGAATTGGGACAAAAATTGGAAAATTTTTAAGGGACTTTGAAAACATTTCAACTGGAATTTTAGTCATTTTTTGACGTGAAATTGTAAACATGTGGACATGGATTTTGAAAATTCTAGAGAGAATTTTAAAAGCTTCAAGAGAATTTCAACAATTTTGAGCGGGATTTGAAAAGTTTCAATGGGAATGGGAAGAATTGGGACAAAAATTGGAAAATTTTTCAGGGACTTTGAAAAAATTTCAACTGGAATTTTAGCCATTTTTTGACGTGAAATTGTAAACATGTGGACATGGATTTTGAAAATTCTAGAGAGAATTTTAAAAGCTTCAAGAGAATTTCAACAATTTTGAGAGGGATTTTAAAAGTTTCAGTGGGAATGGGAAGAATTGGGACAAAAATTGGAAAATTTTTAAGGGACTTTGAAAAAATTTCAACTGGAATTTTAGCCATTTTTTGACGTGAAATTGTAAACTTGTGGACATGGATTTTGAAAATTCTGGAGAGAATTTTAAAAGCTTCAAGAGAATTTCAACAATTTTGAGAGGGATTTGAAAAGTTTCAATGGGAATTGGAAGAATTGGGACAAAAATTGGAAAATTTTTAAGGGACTTTGAAAAAATCTCAACTGGAATTTTAGCCATTTTTTGATGTGAAATTGTAAACATGTGGACATGGATTTTGAAAATTCTAGAGAGAATTTTAAAAGCTTCAAGAGAATTTCAACAATTTTGAGAGGGATTTGAAAAGTTTCAATGGGAATTGGAAGAATTGGGACAAAAATTGGAAAATTTTGAAGGGACTTTGAAAAAATTTCAACTGGAATCTTAGCCATTTTCTGACGTGAAATTGTAAACATGTGGACATGGATTTTGAAATTTCTAGAGAGAATTTTAAAAGCTTCAAGAGAATTTCAACAATTTGGAGAGGGATTTGAAAAGTTTCAATGGGAATGGGAAGAATTGGGACAAAAATTGGAAAATTTTTAAGGGACTTTGAAAAAATTTCAACTGGAATTTTAGCCATTTTTTGACGTGAAATTGTAAACATGTGGACATGGATTTTGAAAATTCTAGAGAGAATTTTAAAAGCTTCAAGAGAATTTCAACAATTTTGAGAGGGATTTTAAAAGTTTCAGTGGGAATGGGAAGAATTGGGACAAAAATTGGAAAATTTTTAAGGGACTTTGAAAAAATTTCAACTGGAATTTTAGCCATTTTTTGACGTGAAATTGTAAACTTGTGGACATGGATTTTGAAAATTCTGGAGAGAATTTTAAAAGCTTCAAGAGAATTTCAACAATTTTGAGAGGGATTTGAAAAGTTTCAATGGGACTGGGAAGAATTGGGACAAAAATTGGAAAATTTTTAAGGGACTTTGAAAAAATTTCAACTGGAATTTTAGCAATTTTGACGTGAAATTGTAAACATGTGGACATGGATTTTGAAAATTCTAGAGAGAAGTTTCAAACTTTCAACAGGATTTCAACAATTTTGAGGGGGATTTGAAAAGTTTCAATGGGAATGGGAAGAATTGGGAGAAAAATTGGAAAATTTTTAAGGGACTTTGAAAAAATTTCAACTGGAATTTTAGCAATTTTGACGTGAAATTGTAAACATGTGGACATGGATTTTGAAAATTCTGGAGAGAATTTTAAAAGCTTCAAGAGAATTTCAACAATTTTGAGAGGGATTTGAAAAGTTTCAATGGGAATGGGAAGAATTGGGACAAAAATTGGAAAATTTTTCAGGGACTTTGAAAAAATTTCATCTGGAATTTTAGCCATTTTTTGACGTGAAATTGTAAACATGTGGACATGGATTTTGAAAATTCTAGAGAGAATTTTAAGAGCTTCAAGAGAATTTCAACAATTTTGAGAGGGATTTGAAAAGTTTCAATGGGAACGGGAAGAATTGGGACAAAAATTGGAAAATTTTGAAGGGACTTTGAAAAAATTTCAACTGGAATTTTAGCCATTTTTTGACGTGAAATTGTAAACATGTGGACATGGATTTTGAAAATTCTAGAGAGAATTTTAAAAGCTTCAAGAGAATTTCAACAATTTTGAGAGGGATTTGAAAAGTTTCAATGGGAACGGGAAGAATTGGGACAAAAATTGGAAAATTTTGAAGGGACTTTGAAAAAATTTCAACTGGAATTTTAGCCATTTTTTGACGTGAAATTGTAAACATGTGGACATGGATTTTGAAAATTCTAGAGAGAATTTTAAAAGCTTCAAGAGAATTTCAACAATTTTGAGAGGGATTTGAAAAGTTTCAATGGGAACGGGAAGAATTGGGACAAAAATTGGAAAATTTTTAAGGGACTTTGAAAAAATTTCAACTGGAATTTTAGCCATTTTTTTACGTGAAATTGTAAACGTGGACATGGATTTTGAAAATTCTAGAGAGAATTTTAAAAGCTTCAAGAGAATTTCAACAATTTTGAGAGGGATTTGAAAAGTTTCAATGGGAATGGGAAGAATTGGGACAAAAATTGGAAAATTTTGAAGGGACTTTGAAAACATTTCAACTGGAATTTTAGCCATTTTTTGACGTGAAATTGTAAACATGTGGACATGGATTTTGAAAATTCTAGAGAGAATTTTAAAAGCTTCAAGAGAATTTCAACAATTTGGAGAGGGATTTGAAAAGTTTCAATGGGAATGGGAAGAATTGGGACAAAAATTGGGAAATTTTTAAGGGACTTTGAAAAAATTTCAACTGGAATTTTAGCCATTTTTTGACGTGAAATTGTAAACATGTGGACATGGATTTTGAAAATTCTAGAGAGAATTTTAAGAGCTTCGAGAGAATTTCAACAATTTTGAGAGGGAATTGAAAAGTTTCAATGGGAATGGGAAGAATTGGGACAAAAATTGGAAAATTTTGAAGGGACTTTGAAAAAATTTCAACTGGAATTTTAGCCATTTTTTGACGTGAAATTGTAAACATGTGGACATGGATTTTGAAAATTCTAGAGAGAATTTTAAAAGCTTCAAGAGAATTTCAACAATTTTGAGAGGGATTTGAAAAGTTTCAATGGGAATGGGAAGAATTGGGACAAAAATTGGAAAATTTTGAAGGGACTTTGAAAAAATTTCAACTGGAATTTTAGCCATTTTTTGACGTGAAATTGTAAACATGTGGACATGGATTTTGAAAATTCTGGAGAGAATTTTAAAAGCTTCAAGAGAATTTCAACAATTTTGAGAGGGATTTGAAAAGTTTCAATGGGAATGGGAAGAATTGGGACAAAAATTGGAAAATTTTGAAGGGACTCTGAAAAAATTTCAACTGGAATTTTAGCCATTTTTGACGTGATATTGTAAACATGTGGACATGGATTTTGAAAATTCTAGAGAGAATTTTAAAAGCTTCAAGAGAATTTCAACAATTTTGAGAGGGATTTGAAAAGTTTCAATGGGAATGGGAAGAATTGGGACAAAAATTGGAAAATTTTTAAGGGACTTTGAAAACATTTCAACTGGAATTTTAGCCATTTTTTTATGTGAAATTGTAAACATGTGGACATGGATTTTGAAAATTCTAGAGAGAATTTTAAAAGCTTCAAGAGAATTTCAACAATTTTGAGAGGGATTTGAAAAGTTTCAATGGGAATGGGAAGAATTGGGACAAAAATTGGAAAATTTTTAAGGGACTTTGAAAAAATTTCCACTGGAATTTTAGCCATTTTTGGACGTGAAATTGTAAACATGTGGACATGGATTTTGAAAATTCTAGAGAGAATTTTAAAAGCTTCAACGGAATTCTAACAATTTTGAGAGGGATTTGAAAAGTTTCAATGGGAATGGGAAGAATTGGGACAAAAATTGGAAAATTTTTAAGGGACTTTGAAAAAATTTCAACTGGAATTTTAGTCATTTTTTGACGTGAAATTGTAAACATGTGGACATGGATTTTGAAAATTCTAGAGAGAATTTTAAAAGCTTCAAGAGAATTTCAACAATTTTGAGAGGGATTTGAAAAGTTTCAGTGGGAATTGGAAGAATTGGGACAAAAATTGGAAAATTTTGAAGGGACTTTTAAAAAAATTTCAACTGGAATTTTAGCCATTTTTTGACGTGAAATTGTAAACATGTGGACATGGATTTTGAAAATTCTAGAGAGAATTTTAAAAGCTTCAAGAGAATTTCAACAATTTTGAGCAGGATTTGAAAAGTTTCAATGGGAATGGGAAGAATTGGGACAAAAATTGGAAAATTTTTAAGGGACTGAAAAAATTTCAACTGGAATTTTAGTCATTTTTTGACGTGAAATTGTAAACATGTGGACATGGATTTTGAAAATTCTAGAGAGAATTTTAAAAGCTTCAAGAGAATTTCAACAATTTTGAGCGGGATTTGAAAAGTTTCAATGGGAATGGGAAGAATTGGGACAAAAATTGGAAAATTTTTCAGGGACTTTGAAAAAATTTCAACTGGAATTTTAGCCATTTTTTGACGTGAAATTGTAAACATGTGGACATGGATTTTGAAAATTCTAGAGAGAATTTTAAAAGCTTCAAGAGAATTTCAACAATTTTGAGAGGGATTTTAAAAGTTTCAGTGGGAATGGGAAGAATTGGGACAAAAATTGGAAAATTTTTAAGGGACTTTGAAAAAATTTCAACTGGAATTTTAGCCATTTTTTGACGTGAAATTGTAAACTTGTGGACATGGATTTTGAAAATTCTGGAGAGAATTTTAAAAGCTTCAAGAGAATTTCAACAATTTTGAGAGGGATTTGAAAAGTTTCAATGGGAATTGGAAGAATTGGGACAAAAATTGGAAAATTTTTAAGGGACTTTGAAAAAATCTCAACTGGAATTTTAGCCATTTTTTGATGTGAAATTGTAAACATGTGGACATGGATTTTGAAAATTCTAGAGAGAATTTTAAAAGCTTCAAGAGAATTTCAACAATTTTGAGAGGGATTTGAAAAGTTTCAATGGGAATTGGAAGAATTGGGACAAAAATTGGAAAATTTTGAAGGGACTTTGAAAAAATTTCAACTGGAATCTTAGCCATTTTCTGACGTGAAATTGTAAACATGTGGACATGGATTTTGAAATTTCTAGAGAGAATTTTAAAAGCTTCAAGAGAATTTCAACAATTTTGAGAGGGATTTGAAAAGTTTCAATGGGAATGGGAAGAATTGGGACAAAAATTGGAAAATTTTGAAGGGACTTTGAAAAAATTTCAACTGGAATTTTAGCCATTTTTTGACGTGAAATTGTAAACATGTGGACATGGATTTTGAAAATTCTAGAGAGAATTTTAAAAGCTTCAAGAGAATTTCAACAATTTTGAGCGGGATTTGAAAAGTTTCAATGGGAATGGGAAGAATTGGGACAAAAATTGGAAAATTTTTAAGGGACTTTGAAAAAATTTCAACTGGAATTTTAGCCATTTTTTGACGTGAAATTGTAAACATGTGGACGTGGATTTTGAAAATTCTAGAGAGAATTTTAAAAGCTTCAAGAGAATTTCAACAATTTTGAGAGGGATTTTAAAAGTTTCAGTGGGAATGGGAAGAATTGGGACAAAAATTGGAAAATTTTTAAGGGACTTTGAAAAAATTTCAACTGGAATTTTAGCCATTTTTTGACGTGAAATTGTAAACTTGTGGACATGGATTTTGAAAATTCTGGAGAGAATTTTAAAAGCTTCAAGAGAATTTCAAC
>NW_028115388.1:0-36297 GCF_964273445.1 Streptopelia decaocto | reverse complement strand
GACGTGGATTTTGAAAATTCTAGAGAGAATTTTAAAAGCTTCAAGAGAATTTCAACAATTTTGAGAGGGATTTGAAAAGTTTCAATGGGAATGGGAAGAATTGGGACAAAAATTGGAAAATTTTTAAGGGACTTTGAAAAAATTTCAACTGGAATTTTAGCCATTTTTTTATGTGAAATTGTAAACATGTGGCCATGGATTTTGAAAATTCTAGAGAGAATTTTAAAAGCTTCAACAGAATTTCAACAATTTTGAGAGGGATTTGAAAAGTTTCAATGGGAATGGGAAGAATTGGGACAAAAATTGGAAAATTTTTCAGGGACTTTGAAAAAATTTCAACTGGAATTTTAGCCATTTTTTGATGTGAAATTGTAAACATGTGGCCATGGATTTTGAAAATTCTAGAGAGAATTTTAAAAGCTTCAACAGAATTTCAACAATTTTGAGAGGGATTTGAAAAGTTTCAATGGGAATGGGAAGAATTGGGACAAAAATTGGAAAACTTTTAAGGGACTTTGAAAAAATTTCAACTGGAATTTTAGCCATTTTTTGACGTGAAATTGTAAACATGTGGCCATGGATTTTGAAAATTCTAGAGAGAATTTTTAAAGCTTCAAGAGAATTTCAACAATTTTGAGAGGGATTTGAAAAGTTTCAATGGGAATGGGAAGAATTGGGACAAAAATTGGAAAATTTTTAAGGGACTTTGAAAAAATTTCAACTGGAATTTTAGCCATTTTTTGACATGAAATTGTAAACATGTGGCCATGGATTTTGAAAATTCTAGAGAGAATTTTTAAAGCTTCAAGAGAATTTCAACAATTTTGAGAGGGATTTGAAAAGTTTCAATGGGAATGGGAAGAATTGGGACAAAAATTGGAAAATTTTTAAGGGACTTTGAAAAAATTTCAACTGGAATTTTAGCCATTTTTTGACATGAAATTGTAAACATGTGGACATGGATTTTGAAAATTCTAGAGAGAATTTTAAAAGCTTCAACAGAATTTCAACAATTTTGAGAGGGATTTGAAAAGTTTCAATGGGAATGGGAAGAATTGGGACAAAAATTGGAAAATTTTTAAGGGACTTTGAAAAAATTTCAACTGGAATTTTAGCCATTTTTTGAAGTGAAATTGTAAACATGTGGACATGGATTTTGAAAATTCTAGAGAGAATTTTAAAAGCTTCAAGAGAATTTCAACAATTTTGAGAGGGATTTGAAAAGTTTCAATGGGAATGGGAAGAATTGGGACAAAAATTGGAAAATTTTTAAGGGACTTTGAAAAAATTTCAACTGGAATTTTAGCCATTTTTTGACGTGAAATTGTAAACATGTGGACATGGATTTTGAAAATTCTAGAGAGATTTTTAAAAGCTTCAACAGAATTTCTACAATTTTGAGAGGAATTTGAAAAGTTTCAATGGGAATGGGAAGAATTGGGACAAAAATTGGAAAACTTTTAAGGGACTTTGAAAAAATTTCAACTGGAATTTTAGCAATTTTTTGACGTGAAATTGTAAACCTGTGGACATGGATTTTGAAAATTCTAGAGAGAATTTTAAAAGCTTCAAGAGAATTTCAACAATTTTGAGAGGGATTTGAAAAGTTTCAATGGGAATGGGAAGAATTGGGACAAAAATTGGAAAATTTTTAAGGGACTTTGAAAAAATTTCAACTGGAATTTTAGCCATTTTTTGACGTGAAATTGTAAACATGTTGAAGTGGATTTTGAAAATTCTAGAGAGAATTTTAAAATCTTCAACAGAATTTCAACAATTTTGAGAGGGATTTGAAAAGTTTCAATGGGAATGGGAAGAATTGGGACAAAAATTGGAAAATTTTTCAGGGACTTTGAAAAAATTTCAACTGGAATTTTAGCCATTTTTTGACGTGAAATTGTAAACATGTGGACATGGATTTTGAAAATTCTAGAGAGAATTTTAAAAGCTTCAAGAGAATTTCAACAATTTTGAGAGGGATTTGAAAAGTTTCAATGGGAATGGGAAGAATTGGGACAAAAATTGGAAAATTTTTCAGGGACTTTGAAAAAATTTCAACTGGAATTTTAGCCATTTTTTGACGTGAAATTGTAAACATGTGGCCATGGATTTTGAAAATTCTAGAGAGAATTTTAAAAGCTTCAACAGAATTTCAACAATTTTGAGAGGGATTTGAAAAGTTTCAATGGGAATGGGAAGAATTGGGACAAAAATTGGAAAATTTTTCAGGGACTTTGAAAAAATTTCAACTGGAATTTTAGCCATTTTTTTATGTGAAATTGTAAACATGTGGCCATGGATTTTGAAAATTCTAGAGAGAATTTTAAAAGCTTCAAGAGAATTTCAACAATTTGGAGAGGGATTTGAAAAGTTTCAATGGGAATGGGAAGAATTGGGACAAAAATTGGAAAATTTTTCAGGGACTTTGAAAAAATTTCAACTGGAATTTTAGCCATTTTTTGATGTGAAATTGTAAACATGTGGACATGGATTTTGAAAATTCTAGAGAGAATTTTAAAAGCTTCAAGAGAATTTCAACAATTTGGAGAGGGATTTGAAAAGTTTCAATGGGAATGGGAAGAATTGGGACAAAAATTGGAAAATTTTTAAGGGACTTTGAAAAAATTTCAACTGGAATTTTAGCCATTTTTTTATGTGAAATTGTAAACATGTGGACATGGATTTTGAAAATTCTAGAGAGAATTTTAAAAGCTTCAAGAGAATTTCAACAATTTTGAGAGGGATTTGAAAAGTTTCAATGGGAATGGGAAGAATTGGGACAAAAATTGGAAAATTTTTAAGGGACTTTGAAAAAATTTCAACTGGCATTTTAACCATTTTTTGACGTGAAATTGTAAACATGTGGCCACGGATTTTGAAAATTCTAGAGAGAATTTTAAAAGCTTCAACAGAATTTCAACAATTTTGAGAGGGATTTGAAAAGTTTCAATGGGAATGGGAAGAATTGGGACAAAAATTGGAAAATTTTTAAGGGACTTTGAAAAAATTTCAACTGGAATTTTAGCCATTTTTTGACGTGAAATTGTAAACATGTGGAAGTGGATTTTGAAAATTCTAGAGAGAATTTTAAAAGCTTCAAGAGAATTTCAACAATTTTGAGAGGGATTTGAAAAGTTTCAATGGGAATGGGAAGAATTGGGACAAAAATTGGAAAATTTTTCAGGGACTTTGAAAAAATTTCAACTGGAATTTTAGCCATTTTTTTATGTGAAATTGTAAACATGTGGCCATGGATTTTGAAAATTCTAGAGAGAATTTTAAAAGCTTCAAGAGAATTTCAACAATTTTGAGAGGGATTTGAAAAGTTTCAATGGGAATGGGAAGAATTGGGACAAAAATTGGAAAATTTTTAAGGGACTTTGAAAAAATTTCAACTGGAATTTTAGCCATTTTTTGACGTGAAATTGTAAACATGTTGAAGTGGATTTTGAAAATTCTAGAGAGAATTTTAAAAGCTTCAAGAGAATTTCAACAATTTTGAGAGGGATTTGAAAAGTTTCAATGGGAATGGGAAGAATTGGGACAAAAATTGGAAAATTTTTCAGGGACTTTGAAAAAATTTCAACTGGAATTTTAGCCATTTTTTGACGTGAAATTGTAAACATGTGGACATGGATTTTGAAAATTCTAGAGAGAATTTTAAAAGCTTCAAGAGAATTTCAACAATTTTGAGAGGGATTTGAAAAGTTTCAATGGGAATGGGAAGAATTGGGACAAAAATTGGAAAATTTTTAAGGGACTTTGAAAAAATTTCAACTGGAATTTTAGCCATTTTTTGACGTGAAATTGTAAACATGTGGACATGGATTTTGAAAATTCTAGAGAGAATTTTAAAAGCTTCAAGAGAATTTCAACAATTTTGAGAGGGATTTGAAAAGTTTCAATGGGAATGGGAAGAATTGGGACAAAAATTGGAAAATTTTTAAGGGACTTTGAAAAAATTTCAACTGGAATTTTAGCCATTTTTTGAAGTGAAATTGTAAACATGTGGCCATGGATTTTGAAAATTCTAGAGAGAATTTTAAAAGCTTCAAGAGAATTTCAACAATTTTGAGAGGGATTTGAAAAGTTTCAATGGGAATGGGAAGAATTGGGACAAAAATTGGAAAATTTTTCAGGGACTTTGAAAAAATTTCAACTGGAATTTTAGCCATTTTTTGATGTGAAATTGTAAACATGTGGACATGGATTTTGAAAATTCTAGAGAGAATTTTAAAAGCTTCAACAGAATTTCAACAATTTTGAGAGGGATTTGAAAAGTTTCAATGGGAATGGGAAGAATTGGGACAAAAATTGGAAAATTTTTCAGGGATTTTGAAAAAATTTGAACTGGAATTTTAGCAATTTTTTTATGTGAAATTGCAAACATGTGGACATGGATTTTGCAAATTCTAGAGAGAATTTTAAAAGCTTCAACAGAATTTCAACAATTTTGAGAGGGATTTGAAAAGTTTCAATGGGAATGGGAAGAATTGGGACAAAAATTGGAAAATTTTGAAGGGACTTTGAAAAAATTTCAACTGGAATTTTAGCAATTTTTTGACGTGAAATTGTAAACATGTGGACATGGATTTTGAAAATTCTAGAGAGAATTTTAAAAGCTTCAACAGAATTTCAACAATTTTGAGAGGGATTTGAAAAGTTTCAATGGGAATGGGAAGAATTGGGACAGAAATTGGAAAATTTTTAAGGGACTTTGAAAAATTTTCAGCTGGAATTTTAGCAGTTTTTTTATGTGAAATTGTAAACATGTGGCCATGGATTTTGAAAATTCTAGAGAGAATTTTAAAAGCTTCAACAGAATTTCAACAATTTTGAGAGGGATTTGAAAAGTTTCAATGGGAATGGGAAGAATTGGGACAGAAATTGGAAAATTTCTAAGGGACTTTGAAAAAATTTCAACTGGAATTTTAGCAATTTTTTTATGTGAAATTGTAAACATGTGGACATGGATTTTGAAAATTCTAGAGAGAATTTTAAAAGCTTCAAGAGAATTTCAACCATTTTGAGAGGGATTTGAAAAGTTTCAATGGGAATGGGAAGAATTGGGACAGAAATTGGAAAATTTTTAAGGGACTTTGAAAAAATTTCAACTGGAATTTTAGCAATTTTTTTATGTGAAATTGTAAACATGTGGCCATGGATTTTGAAAATTCTAGAGAGAATTTTAAAAGCTTCAAGAGAATTTCAACAATTTTGAGAGGGATTTGAAAAGTTTCAATGGGAATGGGAAGAATTGGGACAAAAATTGGAAAATTTTTAAGGGACTTTGAAAAAATTTCAACTGGAATTTTAGCAATTTTTTGACGTGAAATTGTAAACATGTGGACATGGATTTTGAAAATTCTAGAGAGAATTTTAAAAGCTTCAACAGAATTTCAACAATTTTGAGAGGGATTTGAAAAGTTTCAATGGGAATGGGAAGAATTGGGACAAAAATTGGAAAATTTTTCAGGGATTTTGAAAAAATTTGAACTGGAATTTTAGCAATTTTTTTATGTGAAATTGCAAACATGTGGACATGGATTTTGAAAATTCTAGAGAGAATTTTAAAAGCTTCAACAGAATTTCAACAATTTTGAGAGGGATTTGAAAAGTTTCAATGGGAATGGGAAGAATTGGGACAAAAATTGGAAAATTTTTAAGGGACTTTGAAAAAATTTCAACTGGAATTTTAGCAATTTTTTGACGTGAAATTGTAAACATGTGGACATGGATTTTGAAAATTCTAGAGAGAATTTTAAAAGCTTCAACAGAATTTCAACAATTTTGAGAGGGATTTGAAAAGTTTCAATGGGAATGGGAAGAATTGGGACAGAAATTGGAAAATTTTTAAGGGACTTTGAAAAAATTTCAACTGGAATTTTAGCAGTTTTTTTATGTGAAATTGTAAACATGTGGCCATGGATTTTGAAAATTCTAGAGAGAATTTTAAAAGCTTCAACAGAATTTCAACAATTTTGAGAGGGATTTGAAAAGTTTCAATGGGAATGGGAAGAATTGGGACAAAAATTGGAAAATTTTTAAGGGACTTTGAAAAAATTTCAACTGGAATTTTAGCCATTTTGTTACGTGAAATTGTAAACATGTGGACATGGATTTTGAAAATTCTAGAGAGAATTTTAAAAGCTTCAACAGAATTTCAACAATTTTGAGAGGGATTTGAAAAGTTTCAATGGGAATGGGAAGAATTGGGACAAAAATTGGAAAATTTTGAAGGGACTTTGAAAAAATTTCAACTGGAATTTTAGCAATTTTTTGACGTGAAATTGTAAACATGTGGCCATGGATTTTGAAAATTCTAGAGAGAATTTTAAAGCTTCAAGAGAATTTCAACAATTTTGAGAGGGATTTGAAAAGTTTCAATGGGAATGGGAAGAATTGGGACAGAAATTGGAAAATTTTTAAGGGACTTTGAAAAAATTTCAACTGGAATTTTAGCCATTTTTTTACGTGAAATTGTAAACATGTGGCCATGGATTTTGAAAATTCTAGAGAGAATTTTAAAAGCTTCAACAGAATTTCAACAATTTTGAGAGGGATTTGAAAAGTTTCAATGGGAATGGGAAGAATTGGGACAAAAATTGGAAAATTTTGAAGGGACTTTGAAAAAATTTCAACTGGAATTTTAGCCATTTTGTTATGTGAAATTGTAAACATGTGGACATGGATTTTGAAAATTCTAGAGAGAATTTTAAAAGCTTCAAGAGAATTTCAACAATTTTGAGAGAGATTTGAAAAGTTTCAATGGGAATGGGAAGAATTGGGACAAAAATTGGAAAATTTTTAAGGGACTTTGAAAAAATTTCAACTGGAATTTTAGCCATTTTTTGACGTGAAATTGTAAACATGTGGACATGGATTTTGAAAATTCTAGAGAGAATTTTAAAAGCTTCAAGAGAATTTCAACAATTTTGAGAGGGATTTGAAAAGTTTCAATGGGAATGGGAAGAATTGGGACAAAAATTGGAAAATTTTGAAGGGACTTTGAAAAAATTTCAACTGGAATTTTAGCAATTTTTTTACGTGAAATTGTAAACATGTGGACATGGATTTTGAAAATTCTAGAGAGAATTTTTAAAGCTTCAACAGAATTTCAACAATTTTGAGAGGGATTTGAAAAGTTTCAATGGGAATGGGAAGAATTGGGACAAAAATTGGAAAATTTTTAAGGGACTTTGAAAAAATTTCAACTGGAATTTTAGCCATTTTGTTACGTGAAATTGTAAACGTGTGGCCATGGATTTTGAAAATTCTAGAGAGAATTTTAAAATCTTCAAGAGAATTTCAACAATTTTGAGAGGGATTTGAAAAGTTTCAATGGGAATGGGAAGAATTGGGACAAAAATTGGAAAATTTTTAAGGGACTTTGAAAAAATTTCAACTGGAATTTTAGCACTTTTTTATGTGAAATTGTAAACATGTGGACATGGATTTTGAAAATTCTAGAGAGAATTTTAAAAGCTTCAACAGAATTTCAACAATTTTGAGAGGGATTTGAAAAGTTTCAATGGGAATGGGAAGAATTGGGACAGAAATTGGAAAATTTTTCAGGGACTTTGAAAAAATTTCAACTGGAATTTTAGCCATTTTTTCACGTGAAATTGTAAACATGTGGCCATGGATTTTGAAAATTCTAGAGAGAATTTTAAAAGCTTCAACAGAATTTCAACAATTTTGAGAGGGATTTGAAAAGTTTCAATGGGAATGGGAAGAATTGGGACAAAAATTGGAAAATTTTTAAGGGACTTTGAAAAAATTTCAACTGGAATTTTAGCCATTTTTTCACGTGAAATTGTAAACATGTGGCCATGGATTTTGAAAATTCTAGAGAGAATTTTAAAAGCTTCAACAGAATTTCAACAATTTTGAGAGGGATTTGAAAAGTTTCAATGGGAATGGGAAGAATTGGGACAAAAATTGGAAAATTTTTCAGGGACTTTGAAAAAATTTCAACTGGAATTTTAGCCATTTTTTCACGTGAAATTGTAAACATGTGGCCATGGATTTTGAAAATTCTAGAGAGAATTTTAAAAGCTTCAAGAGAATTTCAACAATTTTGAGAGGGATTTGAAAAGTTTCAATGGGAATGGGAAGAATTGGGACAAAAATTGGAAAATTTTGAAGGGACTTTGAAAAAATTTCAACTGGAATTTTAGCCATTTTTGACGTGAAATTGTAAACATGTGGCCATGGATTTTGAAAATTCTAGAGAGAATTTTAAAAGCTTCAAGAGAATTTCAACAATTTTGAGAGGGATTTGAAAAGTTTCAATGGGAATGGGAAGAATTGGGACAAAAATTGGAAAATTTTTAAGGGACTTTGAAAAAATTTCAACTGGAATTTTAGCCATTTTTTGACGTGAAATTGTAAACATGTGGCCATGGATTTTGAAAATTCTAGAGAGAATTTTAAAAGCTTCAAGAGAATTTCAACAATTTTGAGAGGGATTTGAAAAGTTTCAATGGGAATGGGAAGAATTGGGACAAAAATTGGAAAATTTTGAAGGGACTTTGAAAAAATTTCAACTGGAATTTTAGCCATTTTTTGACGTGAAATTGTAAACATGTGGACATGGATTTTGAAAATTCTAGAGAGAATTTTAAAAGCTTCAACAGAATTTCAACAATTTTGAGAGGGATTTGAAAAGTTTCAATGGGAATGGGAAGAATTGGGACAAAAATTGGAAAATTTTTCAGGGACTTTGAAAAAATTTCAACTGGAATTTTAGCCATTTTTTGACGTGAAATTGTAAACATGTGGACATGGATTTTGAAAATTCTAGAGAGAATTTTAAAAGCTTCAACAGAATTTCAACAATTTTGAGAGGGATTTGAAAAGTTTCAATGGGAATGGGAAGAATTGGGACAAAAATTGGAAAATTTTTCAGGGACTTTGAAAAAATTTCAACTGGAATTTTAGCAATTTTTTGACGTGAAATTGTAAACATGTGGACATGGATTTTGAAAATTCTAGAGAGAATTTTAAAAGCTTCAAGAGAATTTCAACAATTTTGAGAGGGATTTGAAAAGTTTCAATGGGAATGGGAAGAATTGGGACAGAAATTGGAAAATTTTTAAGGGACTTTGAAAAAATTTCAACTGGAATTTTAGCCATTTTTTTACGTGAAATTGTAAACATGTGGCCATGGATTTTGAAAATTCTAGAGAGAATTTTAAAAGCTTCAAGAGAATTTCAACAATTTTGAGAGGGATTTGAAAAGTTTCAATGGGAATGGGAAGAATTGGGACAAAAATTGGAAAATTTTGAAGGGACTTTGAAAAAATTTCAACTGGAATTTTAGCCATTTTGTTATGTGAAATTGTAAACATGTGGACATGGATTTTGAAAATTCTAGAGAGAATTTTAAAAGCTTCAAGAGAATTTCAACAATTTTGAGAGAGATTTGAAAAGTTTCAATGGGAATGGGAAGAATTGGGACAAAAATTGGAAAATTTTTCAGGGACTTTGAAAAAATTTCAACTGGAATTTTAGCCATTTTTTGACGTGAAATTGTAAACATGTGGACATGGATTTTGAAAATTCTAGAGAGAATTTTAAAAGCTTCAACAGAATTTCAACAATTTTGAGAGGGATTTGAAAAGTTTCAATGGGAATGGGAAGAATTGGGACAAAAATTGGAAAATTTTTAAGGGACTTTGAAAAAATTTCAACTGGAATTTTAGTCATTTTTTGACGTGAAATTGTAAACATGTGGACATGGATTTTGAAAATTCTAGAGAGAATTTTTAAAGCTTCAACAGAATTTCAACAATTTTGAGAGGGATTTGAAAAGTTTCAATGGGAATGGGAAGAATTGGGACAAAAATTGGAAAATTTTTAAGGGACTTTGAAAAATTTCAACTGGAATTTTAGCAATTTTTTGACGTGAAATTGTAAACATGTGGACATGGATTTTGAAAATTCTAGAGAGAATTTTAAAAAGCTTCAACAGAATTTCAACAATTTTGAGAGGGATTTGAAAAGTTTCAATGGGAATGGGAAGAATTGGGACAAAAATTGGAAAATTTTTAAGGGACTTTGAAAAAATTTCAACTGGAATTTTAGCCATTTTTTGACGTGAAATTGTAAACATGTGGCCATGGATTTTGAAAATTCTAGAGAGAATTTTAAAAGCTTCAAGAGAATTTCAACAATTTTGAGAGGGGATTTGAAAAGTTTCAATGGAATGGGATTTGAAGGGACTTTGAAAAAATTTCAACTGGAATTTTAGCCATTTTTTGACTTGAAATTGTAAACATGTGGACATGGGATTTTGAAAATTCTAGAGAGAATTTTAAAAGCTTTAACAGAATTTCAACAATTTTGAGAGGGATTTGAAAAGATTCAATGGGAATGGGAAGAATTGGGACAAAAATTGGAAAATTTTTAAGGGACTTTGAAAAAATTTCAACTGGAATTTTAGCATTTTTTTAGGTGAAATTGTAAAGATATGGACATGGATTTTGAAAATTCTAGAGAGAATTTTAAAGCTTTAACAGAATTTCAACAATTTTGAGAGGGATTTGAAAGTTTCAATGGGAATGGGAAGAATTGGGACAAAAATTGGAAAATTTTTAAGGGACTTTGAAGAAATTTCAACTGGAATTTAGCAATTTTTTGACGTGAAATTGTAAACATGTGGCCATGGATTTTGAAAATTCTAGAGAGAATTTTAAAAGCTTCAAGAGAATTTCAACAATTTTGAGAGGGATTTGAAAAGTTTCAATGGGAATGGGAAGAATTGGGACAAAAATTGTAAAATTTTGAAGGGACTTTGAAAAAATTTCAACTGGAATTTTAGCAATTTTTTGACGTGAAATTGTAAACATGTGGCCATGGATTTTGAAAATTCTAGAGAGAATTTTAAAAGCTTCAAGAGAATTTCAACAATTTTGAGAGGGATTTGAAAAGTTTCAATGGGAATGGGAAGAATTGGGACAAAAATTGGAAAATTTTGAAGGGACTTTGAAAAAATTTCAACTGGAATTTTAGCCATTTTTTGACTTGAAATTGTAAAGATGTGGACATGGATTTTGAAAATTCTAGAGAGAATTTTAAAAAGTTTTAACAGAATTTCAACAATTTTGAGAGGGATTTGAAAAGATTCAATGGGAATGGGAAGAATTGGGACAAAAATTGGAAAATTTTTCAGGGACTTTGAAAAAATTTCAACTGGAATTTTAGCAATTTTCTTACGTGAAATTGTAAACATGTTGAAGTGGATTTTGAAATTCTAGAGAGAATTTTAAAAGCTTCAAGAGAATTTGAACAATTTTGAGAGGGATTTGAAAAGTTTCAATGGGAATGGGAAGAATTGGGACAAAAATTGGAAAATTTTTAAGGGACTTTGAAAAAAATTTCAACTGGAATTTTAGCCATTTTTTGACGTGAAATTGTAAACATGTGGACATGATTTTGAAAATTCTAGAGAGAATTTTAAAAGCTTCAAGAGAATTTCAACAATTTTGAGAGGGAATTTGAAAAGTTTCAATGGGAATGGGAAGAATTGGGACAAAAAATTGGAAAATTTTTCAGGGACTTTGAAAAAATTTCAACTGGAATTTTAGCCATTTTTTGACGTGAAATTGTAAACATGTGGCCATGGATTTTGAAAATTCTAGAGAGAATTTTAAAAGCTTCAAGAGAATTTCAACAATTTTGAGAGGGATTTGAAAAGTTTCAATGGGAATGGGAAGAATTGGGACAAAAATTGGAAAATTTTAAGGGACTTTGAAAAAATTTCAACTGGCATTTTAGCCATTTTTTGACGTGAAATTGTAAACATGTGGCCATGGATTTTGAAAATTCTAGAGAGAATTTTAAAAGCTTCAACAGAATTTCAACAATTTTGAGAGGGATTTGAAAAGTTTCAATGGGAATGGGAAGAATTGGGACAAAAATCGGAAAATTTTTCAGGGACTTTGAAAAAATTTCAACTGGAATTTTAGCAATTTTTTGACGTGAAATTGTAAACATGTGGCCATGGATTTTGAAAATTCTAGAGAGAATTTTAAAAGCTTCAAGAGAATTTCAACAATTTTGAGAGGGATTTGAAAAGTTTCAATGGGAATGGGAAGAATTGGGACAAAAATTGGAAAATTTTTAAGGGGACTTTGAAAAAATTTCAACTGGAATTTTAGCCATTTTTTTATGTGAAATTGTAAACATGTGGACATGGATTTTGAAAATTCTAGAGAGAATTTTAAAAGCTTCAAGAGAATTTCAACAATTTTGAGAGGGATTTGAAAAGTTTCAATGGGAATGGGAAGAATTGGGACAAAAATTGGAAAACTTTAAGGGACTTTGAAAAAATTTCAACTGGAATTTTAGCCATTTTTTGACGTGAAATTGTAAACATGTGGCCATGGATTTTGAAAATTCTAGAGAGAATTTTAAAAGCTTCAACAGAATTTCAACAATTTTGAGAGGGATTTGAAAAGTTTCAATGGGAATGGGAAGAATTGGGACAAAAATTGGAAAATTTTTAAGGGACTTTGAAAAAATTTCAACTGGAATTTTAGCAATTTTTTGACGTGAAATTGTAAACATGTGGCCATGGATTTTGAAAATTCTAGAGAGAATTTTAAAAGCTTCAAGAGAATTTCAACAATTTTGAGAGGGATTTGAAAAGTTTCAATGGGAATGGGAAGAATTGGGACAAAAATTGGAAAATTTTTCAGGGACTTTGAAAAAATTTCAACTGGAATTTTAGCCATTTTTTGACGTGAAATTGTAAACATGTGGCCATGGATTTTGAAAATTCTAGAGAGAATTTTAAAAGCTTCAAGAGAATTTCAACAATTTTGAGAGGGATTTGAAAAGTTTCAATGGGAATGGGAAGAATTGGGACAAAAATGGGAAAATTTTTCAGGGACTTTGAAAAAATTTCAACTGGAATTTTAGCCATTTTTTGACGTGAAATTGTAAACATGTGGACATGGATTTTGAAAATTCTAGAGAGAATTTTTAAAGCTTCAAGAGATTTTCAACAATTTTGAGAGGGATTTGAAAAGTTTCAATGGGAATGGGAAGAATTGGGACAAAAATTGGAAAATTTTTAAGGGACTTTGAAAAAATTTCAACTGGAATTTTAGCCATTTTTTGACGTGAAATTGTAAACATGTGGCCATGGATTTTGAAAATTCTAGAGAGAATTTTAAAAGCTTCAAGAGAATTTCAACAATTTTGAGAGGGATTTGAAAAGTTTCAATGGGAATGGGAAGAATTGGGACAAAAATTGGAAAATTTTTAAGGGACTTTGAAAAAATTTCAACTGGAATTTTAGCCATTTTTTGACGTGAAATTGTAAACATGTGGACATGGATTTTGAAAATTCTAGAGAGAATTTTAAAAGCTTCAAGAGAATTTCAACAATTTTGAGAGGGATTTGAAAAGTTTCAATGGGAATGGGAAGAATTGGGACAAAAATTGGAAAATTTTGAAGGGACTTTGAAAAAATTTCAACTGGAATTTTAGCCATTTTTTGATGTGAAATTGTAAACATGTGGCCATGGATTTTGAAAATTCTAGAGAGAATTTTAAAAGCTTCAACAGAATTTCAACAATTTTGAGAGGGATTTGAAAAGTTTCAATGGAATGGGAAGAATTGGGACAAAAATTGGAAAACTTTTAAGGGACTTTGAAAAATTTTCAACTGGCATTTTAGCCATTTTTTGACGTGAAATTGTAAACATGTGGCCATGGATTTTGAAAATTCTAGAGAGAATTTTAAAAGCTTCAAGAGAATTTCAACAATTTTGAGAGGGATTTGAAAAGTTTCAATGGGAATGGGAAGAATTGGGACAAAAATTGGAAAATTTTTAAGGGACTTTGAAAAAATTTCAACTGGAATTTTAGCCATTTTTTGATGTGAAATTGTAAACATGTGGACATGGATTTTGAAAATTCTAGAGAGAATTTTAAAAGCTTCAACAGAATTTCAACAATTTTGAGAGGGATTTGAAAAGTTTCAATGGGAATGGGAAGAATTGGGACAAAAATTGGAAAATTTTTCAGGGACTTTGAAAAAATTTCAACTGGAATTTTAGCCATTTTTTTATGTGAAATTGTAAACATGTGGCCATGGATTTTGAAAATTCTAGAGAGAATTTTAAAAGCTTCAAGAGAATTTCAACAATTTTGAGAGGGATTTGAAAAGTTTCAATGGGTATGGGAAGAATTGGGACAAAAATTGGAAAATTTTTAAGGGACTTTGAAAAAATTTCAACTGGAATTTTAGCCATTTTTTGACGTGAAATTGTAAACATGTGGACATGGATTTTGAAAATTCTAGAGAGAATTTTAAAAGCTTCAAGAGAATTTCAACAATTTTGAGAGGGATTTGAAAAGTTTCAATGGGAATGGGAAGAATTGGGACAAAAATTGGAAAATTTTTAAGGACTTTGAAAAAATTTCAACTGGAATTTTAGCCATTTTTTTATGTGAAATTGTAAACATGTGGCCATGGATTTTGAAAATTCTAGAGAGAATTTTAAAAGCTTCAAGAGAATTTCAACAATTTTGAGAGGGATTTGAAAAGTTTCAATGGGAATGGGAAGAATTGGGAGAAAAATTGTAAAACTTTTAAGGGACTTTGAAAAATTTTCAACTGGCATTTTAGCCATTTTTTGACGTGAAATTGTAAACATGTGGACATGGATTTTGAAAATTCTAGAGAGAATTTTAAAAGCTTCAACAGAATTTCAACAATTTTGAGAGGGATTTGAAAAGTTTCAATGGGAATGGGAAGAATTGGGACAAAAATTGGAAAATTTTGAAGGGACTTTGAAAAAATTTCAACTGGAATTTTAGCCATTTTTTGATGTGAAATTGTAAACATGTGGACATGGATTTTGAAAATTCTAGAGAGAATTTTAAAAGCTTCAACAGAATTTCAACAATTTTGAGAGGGATTTGAAAAGTTTCAATGGGAATGGGAAGAATTGGGACAAAAATTGGAAAATTTTTAAGGGACTTTGAAAAAATTTCAACTGGAATTTTAGCCGTTTTTTGACGTGAAATTGTAAACATGTGGACATGGATTTTGAAAATTCTAGAGAGAATTTAAAAGCTTCAAGAGAATTTCAACAATTTTGAGAGGGACTTGAAAAGTTTCAATGGGAATGGGAAGAATTGGGACAAAAATTGGAAAATTTTTAAGGGACTTTGAAAAAATTTCAACTGGAATTTTAGCCATTTTTTTATGTGAAATTGTAAACATGTGGACATGGATTTTGAAAATTCTAGAGAGAATTTTAAAAGCTTCAAGAGAATTTCAACAATTTTGAGAGGGATTTGAAAAGTTTCAATGGGAATGGGAAGAATTGGGACAAAAATTGGAAAATTTTTCAGGGACTTTGAAAAAAATTTCAACTGGAATTTTAGCCATTTTTTGACGTGAAATTGTAAACATGTGGACATGGATTTTGAAAATTCTAGAGAGAATTTTAAAAGCTTCAAGAGAATTTCAACAATTTTGAGAGGGATTTGAAAAGTTTCAATGGGAATGGGAAGAATTGGGACAAAAATTGGAAAATTTTTCAGGGACTTTGAAAAAATTTCAACTGGAATTTTAGCCATTTTTTGACGTGAAATTGTAAACATGTGGCCATGGATTTTGAAAATTCTAGAGAGAATTTTAAAAGCTTCAAGAGAATTTCAACAATTTTGAGAGGGATTTGAAAAGTTTCAATGGGAATGGGAAGAATTGGGACAAAAATTGGAAAATTTTTAAGGGACTTTGAAAAAATTTCAACTGGAATTTTAGCCATTTTTTGACATGAAATTGTAAACATGTGGACATGGATTTTGAAAATTCTAGAGAGAATTTTAAAAGCTTCAAGAGAATTTCAACAATTTTGAGAGGGATTTGAAAAGTTTCAATGGGAATGGGAAGAATTGGGACAAAAATTGGAAAATTTTGAAGGGACTTTGAAAAAATTTCAACTGGAATTTTAGCCATTTTTTGACTTGAAATTGTAAACATGTGGACATGGATTTTGAAAATTCTAGAGAGAATTTTAAAAGCTTCAAGAGAATTTCTACAATTTTGAGAGGGATTTGAAAAGATTCAATGGGAATGGGAAGAATTGGGACAAAAATTGGAAAATTTTTAAGGGACTTTGAAAAAATTTCAACTGGAATTTTAGCATTTTTTTACGTGAAATTGTAAAGATGTGGACATGGATTTTGAAAATTCTAGAGAGAATTTTAAAAGCTTTAACAGAATTTCAACAATTTTGAGAGGGATTTGAAAAGTTTCAATGGGAATGGGAAGAATTGGGACAAAAATTGGAAAATTTTTAAGGGACTTTGAAGAAATTTCAACTGGAATTTAGCAATTTTTTGACGTGAAATTGTAAACATGTGGCCATGGATTTTGAAAATTCTAGAGAGAATTTTAAAAGCTTCAAGAGAATTTCAACAATTTTGAGAGGGATTTGAAAAGTTTCAATGGGAATGGAAGAATTGGGACAAAAATTGGAAAATTTTGAAGGGACTTTGAAAAAATTTCAACTGGAATTTTAGCAATTTTTTGACGTGAAATTGTAAACATGTGGCCATGGATTTTGAAAATTCTAGAGAGAATTTTAAAAGCTTCAAGAGAATTTCAACAATTTTGAGAGGGACTTGAAAAGTTTCAATGGGAATGGGAAGAATTGGGACAAAAATTGGAAAATTTTTAAGGGACTTTGAAAAAATTTCAACTGGAATTTTAGCCATTTTTTGACGTGAAATTGTAAACATGTGGACATGGATTTTGAAAATTCTAGAGAGAATTTTAAAAGCTTCAAGAGAATTTCAACAATTTTGAGAGGGATTTGAAAAGTTTCAATGGGAATGGGAAGAATTGGGACAAAAATTGGAAAATTTTTCAGGGACTTTGAAAAAATTTCAACTGGAATTTTAGCCATTTTTTGATGTGAAATTGTAAACATGTGGACATGGATTTTGAAAATTCTAGAGAGAATTTTAAAAGCTTCAACAGAATTTCAACAATTTTGAGAGGGATTTGAAAAGTTTCAATGGGAATGGGAAGAATTGGGACAAAAATTGGAAAATTTTTAAGGGACTTTGAAAAAATTTCAACTGGAATTTTAGCCATTTTTTGACGTGAAATTGTAAACATGTGGACATGGATTTTGAAAATTCTAGAGAGAATTTTAAAAGCTTCAAGAGAATTTCAACAATTTTGAGAGGGATTTGAAAAGTTTCAATGGGAATGGGAAGAATTGGGACAAAAATTGGAAAATTTTTCAGGGACTTTGAAAAAATTTCAACTGGAATTTTAGCCATTTTTTGACGTGAAATTGTAAACATGTGGACATGGATTTTGAAAATTCTAGAGAGAATTTTAAAAGCTTCAAGAGAATTTCAACAATTTTGAGAGGGATTTGAAAAGTTTCAATGGGAATGGGAAGAATTGGGACAAAAATTGGAAAATTTTTAAGGGACTTTGAAAAAATTTCAACTGGAATTTTAGCAATTTTTTGACGTGAAATTGTAAACATGTGGACATGGATTTTGAAAATTCTAGAGAGAATTTTAAAAGCTTCAACAGAATTTCAACAATTTTGAGAGGGATTTGAAAAGTTTCAATGGGAATGGGAAGAATTGGGACAAAAATTGGAAAATTTTTAAGGGACTTTGAAAAAATTTCAACTGGAATTTTAGCCATTTTTTGACGTGAAATTGTAAACATGTGGCCATGGATTTTGAAAATTCTAGAGAGAATTTTAAAAGCTTCAAGAGAATTTCAACAATTTTGAGAGGGATTTGAAAAGTTTCAATGGGAATGGGAAGAATTGGGACAAAAATTGGAAAATTTTGAAGGGACTTTGAAAAAATTTCAACTGGAATTTTAGCCATTTTTTGACTTGAAATTGTAAACATGTGGACATGGATTTTGAAAATTCTAGAGAGAATTTTAAAAGCTTTAACAGAATTTCAACAATTTTGAGAGGGATTTGAAAAGATTCAATGGGAATGGGAAGAATTGGGACAAAAATTGGAAAATTTTTAAGGGACTTTGAAAAAATTTCAACTGGAATTTTAGCATTTTTTTAGGTGAAATTGTAAAGATATGGACATGGATTTTGAAAATTCTAGAGAGAATTTTAAAAGCTTTAACAGAATTTCAACAATTTTGAGAGGGATTTGAAAAGTTTCAATGGGAATGGGAAGAATTGGGACAAAAATTGGAAAATTTTTAAGGGACTTTGAAGAAATTTCAACTGGAATTTAGCAATTTTTTGACGTGAAATTGTAAACATGTGGCCATGGATTTTGAAAATTCTAGAGAGAATTTTAAAAGCTTCAAGAGAATTTCAACAATTTTGAGAGGGATTTGAAAAGTTTCAATGGGAATGGGAAGAATTGGGACAAAAATTGTAAAATTTTGAAGGGACTTTGAAAAAATTTCAACTGGAATTTTAGCAATTTTTTGACATGAAATTGTAAACATGTGGACATGGATTTTGAAAATTCTAGAGAGAATTTTAAAAGCTTCAAGAGAATTTCAACAATTTTGAGAGGGATTTGAAAAGTTTCAATGGGAATGGGAAGAATTGGGACAAAAATTGGAAAATTTTGAAGGGACTTTGAAAAAATTTCAACTGGAATTTTAGCCATTTTTTGACTTGAAATTGTAAAGATGTGGACATGGATTTTGAAAATTCTAGAGAGAATTTTAAAAGTTTTAACAGAATTTCAACAATTTTGAGAGGGATTTGAAAAGATTCAATGGGAATGGGAAGAATTGGGACAAAAATTGGAAAATTTTTAAGGGACTTTGAAAAAATTTCAACTGGAATTTTAGCAATTTTTTTATGTGAAATTGTAAACATGTGGACATGGATTTTGAAAATTCTAGAGAGAATTTTAAAAGCTTCAAGAGAATTTCAACAATTTTGAGAGGGATTTGAAAAGTTTCAATGGGAATGGGAAGAATTGGGACAAAAATTGGAAAATTTTTAAGGGACTTTGAAAAAATTTCAACTGGAATTTTAGCCATTTTTTGACGTGAAATTGTAAACATGTGGACATGGATTTTGAAAATTCTAGAGAGAATTTTAAAAGCTTTAACAGAATTTCAACAATTTTGAGAGGGATTTGAAAAGTTTCAATGGGAATGGGAAGAATTGGGACAAAAATTGGAAAATTTTTAAGGGACTTTGAAGAAATTTCAACTGGAATTTAGCAATTTTTTGACGTGAAATTGTAAACATGTTGAAGTGGATTTTGAAAATTCTAGAGAGAATTTTAAAAGCTTCAAGAGAATTTCAACAATTTTGAGAGGGATTTGAAAAGTTTCAATGGGAATGGGAAGAATTGGGACAAAAATTGGAAAATTTTGAAGGGACTTTGAAAAAATTTCAACTGGAATTTTAGCAATTTTTTGACGTGAAATTGTAAAGATGTGGCCATGGATTTTGAAAATTCTAGAGAGAATTTTAAAAGCTTCAACAGAATTTCAACAATGTTGAGAGGGATTTGAAAAGTTTCAATGGGAATGGGAAGAATTGGGACAAAAATTGGAAAATTTTTAAGGGACTTTGAAAAAATTTCAACTGGAATTTTAGCCATTTTTTTATGTGAAATTGTAAACATGTGGCCATGGATTTTGAAAATTCTAGAGAGAATTTTAAAAGCTTCAAGAGAATTTCAACAATTTTGAGAGGGATTTGAAAAGTTTCAATGGGAATGGGAAGAATTGGGACAAAAATTGGAAAATTTTTCAGGGACTTTGAAAAAATTTCAACTGGAATTTTAGCCATTTTTTGACATGAAATTGTAAACATGTGGACATGGATTTTGAAAATTCTAGAGAGAATTTTAAAAGCTTCAAGAGAATTTCAACAATTTTGAGAGGGATTCGAAAAGTTTCAATGGGAATGGGAAGAATTGGGACAAAAATTGGAAAATTTTTAAGGGACTTTGAAAAAATTTCAACTGGAATTTTAGCCATTTTTTGATGTGAAATTGTAAACATGTGGACATGGATTTTGAAAATTCTAGAGAGAATTTTAAAAGCTTCAACAGAATTTCAACAATTTTGAGAGGGATTTGAAAAGTTTCAATGGGAATGGGAAGAATTGGGACAAAAATTGGAAAATTTTTAAGGGACTTTGAAAAAATTTCAACTGGAATTTTAGCCATTTTTTTATGTGAAATTGTAAACATGTGGACATGGATTTTGAAAATTCTAGAGAGAATTTTAAAAGCTTCAAGAGAATTTCAACAATTTTGAGAGGGATTTGAAAAGTTTCAATGGGAATGGGAAGAATTGGGACAAAAATTGGAAAATTTTTCAGGGACTTTGAAAAAATTTCAACTGGAATTTTAGCCATTTTTTGACGTGAAATTGTAAACATGTGGACATGGATTTTGAAAATTCTAGAGAGAATTTTAAAAGCTTCAAGAGAATTTCAACAATTTTGAGAGGGATTTGAAAAGTTTCAATGGGAATGGGAAGAATTGGGACAAAAATTGGAAAATTTTTAAGGGACTTTGAAAAAATTTCAACTGGAATTTTAGCCATTTTTTGACGTGAAATTGTAAACATGTGGACATGGATTTTGAAAATTCTAGAGAGAATTTTAAAAGCTTCAAGAGAATTTCAACAATTTTGAGAGGGATTTGAAAAGTTTCAATGGGAATGGGAAGAATTGGGACAAAAATTGGAAAATTTTTCAGGGACTTTGAAAAAATTTCAACTGGAATTTTAGCCATTTTTTGACGTGAAATTGTAAACATGTGGACATGGATTTTGAAAATTCTAGAGAGAATTTTAAAAGCTTCAAGAGAATTTCAACAATTTTGAGAGGGATTTGAAAAGTTTCAATGGGAATGGGAAGAATTGGGACAAAAATTGGAAAATTTTTCAGGGACTTTGAAAAAATTTCAACTGGAATTTTAGCCATTTTTTGACATGAAATTGTAAACATGTGGACATGGATTTTGAAAATTCTAGAGAGAATTTTAAAAGCTTCAAGAGAATTTCAACAATTTTGAGAGGGATTTGAAAAGTTTCAATGGGAATGGGAAGAATTGGGACAAAAATTGGAAAATTTTTCAGGGACTTTGAAAAAATTTCAACTGGAATTTTAGCCATTTTTTGACGTGAAATTGTAAACATGTGGACATGGATTTTGAAAATTCTAGAGAGAATTTTAAAAGCTTCAAGAGAATTTCAACAATTTTGAGAGGGATTTGAAAAGTTTCAATGGGAATGGGAAGAATTGGGACAAAAATTGGAAAATTTTTAAGGGACTTTGAAAAAATTTCAACTGGAATTTTAGCCATTTTTTGACGTGAAATTGTAAACATGTGGACATGGATTTTGAAAATTCTAGAGAGAATTTTAAAAGCTTCAAGAGAATTTCAACAATTTTGAGAGGGATTTGAAAAGTTTCAATGGGAATGGGAAGAATTGGGACAAAAATTGGAAAATTTTTCAGGGACTTTGAAAAAATTTCAACTGGAATTTTAGCCATTTTTTGACGTGAAATTGTAAACATGTGGACATGGATTTTGAAAATTCTAGAGAGAATTTTAAAAGCTTCAAGAGAATTTCAACAATTTTGAGAGGGATTTGAAAAGTTTCAATGGGAATGGGAAGAATTGGGACAAAAATTGGAAAATTTTTCAGGGACTTTGAAAAAATTTCAACTGGAATTTTAGCCATTTTTTGACATGAAATTGTAAACATGTGGACATGGATTTTGAAAATTCTAGAGAGAATTTTAAAAGCTTCAAGAGAATTTCAACAATTTTGAGAGGGATTTGAAAAGTTTCAATGGGAATGGGAAGAATTGGGACAAAAATTGGAAAATTTTTAAGGGACTTTGAAAAAATTTCAACTGGAATTTTAGCCATTTTTTGACGTGAAATTGTAAAGATGTGGACATGGATTTTGAAAATTCTAGAGAGAATTTTAAAAGCTTCAAGAGAATTTCAACAATTTTGAGAGGGATTTGAAAAGTTTCAATGGGAATGGGAAGAATTGGGACAAAAATTGGAAAATTTTTCAGGGACTTTGAAAAAATTTCAACTGGAATTTTAGCCATTTTTTGACGTGAAATTGTAAACATGTGGACATGGATTTTGAAAATTCTAGAGAGAATTTTAAAAGCTTCAAGAGAATTTCAACAATTTTGAGAGGGATTTGAAAAGTTTCAATGGGAATGGGAAGAATTGGGACAAAAATTGGAAAATTTTTAAGGGACTTTGAAAAAATTTCAACTGGAATTTTAGCCATTTTTTGACGTGAAATTGTAAACATGTGGACATGGATTTTGAAAATTCTAGAGAGAATTTTAAAAGCTTCAAGAGAATTTCAACAATTTTGAGAGGGATTTGAAAAGTTTCAATGGGAATGGGAAGAATTGGGACAAAAATTGGAAAATTTTTAAGGGACTTTGAAAAAATTTCAACTGGAATTTTAGCCATTTTTTGACGTGAAATTGTAAACATGTGGACATGGATTTTGAAAATTCTAGAGAGAATTTTAAAAGCTTCAAGAGAATTTCAACAATTTTGAGAGGGATTTGAAAAGTTTCAATGGGAATGGGAAGAATTGGGACAAAAATTGGAAAATTTTTCAGGGACTTTGAAAAAATTTCAACTGGAATTTTAGCCATTTTTTGACATGAAATTGTAAACATGTGGACATGGATTTTGAAAATTCTAGAGAGAATTTTAAAAGCTTCAAGAGAATTTCAACAATTTTGAGAGGGATTTGAAAAGTTTCAATGGGAATGGGAAAAATTGGGACAAAAATTGGAAAATTTTTAAGGGACTTTGAAAAAATTTCAACTGGAATTTTAGCAATTTTTTGACGTGAAATTGTAAACATGTGGCCATGGATTTTGAAAATTCTAGAGAGAATTTTAAAAGCTTCAAGAGAATTTCAACAATTTTGAGAGGCATTTGAAAAGTTTCAATGGGAATGGGAAGAATTGGGACAAAAATTGGAAAATTTTTCAGGGACTTTGAAAAAATTTCAACTGGAATTTTAGCCATTTTTTGACGTGAAATTGTAAACATGTGGACATGGATTTTGAAAATTCTAGAGAGAATTTTAAAAGCTTCAAGAGAATTTCAACAATTTTGAGAGGGATTTGAAAAGTTTCAATGGGAATGGGAAGAATTGGGACAAAAATTGGAAAATTTTGAAGGGACTTTGAAAAAATTTCAACTGGAATTTAGCAATTTTTTGACGTGAAATTGTAAACATGTGGCCATGGATTTTGAAAATTCTAGAGAGAATTTTAAAAGCTTCAAGAGAATTTCAACAATTTTGAGAGGGATTTGAAAAGTTTCAATGGGAATGGGAAGAATTGGGACAAAAATTGGAAAATTTTTAAGGGACTTTGAAAAAATTTCAACTGGAATTTTAGCCATTTTTTGACGTGAAATTGTAAACATGTGGCCATGGATTTTGAAAATTCTAGAGAGAATTTTAAAAGCTTCAAGAGAATTTCAACAATTTTGAGAGGGATTTGAAAAGTTTCAATGGGAATGGGAAGAATTGGGACAAAAATTGGAAAATTTTTAAGGGACTTTGAAAAAATTTCAACTGGAATTTTAGCCATTTTTTGACTTGAAATTGTAAAGATGTGGACATGGATTTTGAAAATTCTAGAGAGAATTTTAAAAGCTTCAAGAGAATTTCAACAATTTTGAGAGGGATTTGAAAAGATTCAATGGGAGTGGGAAGAATTGGGACAAAAATTGGAAAATTTTTAAGGGACTTTGAAAAAATTTCAACTGGAATTTTAGCAATTTTTTGACGTGAAATTGTAAACATGTGGACATGGATTTTGAAAATTCTAGAGAGAATTTTAAAAGCTTCAAGAGAATTTCAACAATTTTGAGAGGGATTTGAAAAGTTTCAATGGGAATGGGAAGAATTGGGACAAAAATTGGAAAATTTTTAAGGGACTTTGAAAAAATTTCAACTGGAATTTTAGCCATTTTTTGACGTGAAATTGTAAACATGTGGACATGGATTTTGAAAATTCTAGAGAGAATTTTAAAAGCTTTAACAGAATTTCAACAATTTTGAGAGGGATTTGAAAAGTTTCAATGGGAATGGGAAGAATTGGGACAAAAATTGGAAAATTTTGAAGGGACTTTGAAGAAATTTCAACTGGAATTTAGCAATTTTTTGACGTGAAATTGTAAACATGTTGAAGTGGATTTTGAAAATTCTAGAGAGAATTTTAAAAGCTTCAAGAGAATTTCAACAATTTTGAGAGGGATTTGAAAAGTTTCAATGGGAATGGGAAGAATTGGGACAAAAATTGGAAAATTTTTAAGGGACTTTGAAAAAATTTCAACTGGAATTTTAGCCATTTTTTGACGTGAAATTGTAAAGATGTGGACATGGATTTTGAAAATTCTAGAGAGAATTTTAAAAGCTTCAACAGAATTTCAACAATGTTGAGAGGGATTTGAAAAGTTTCAATGGGAATGGGAAGAATTGGGACAAAAATTGGAAAATTTTTAAGGGACTTTGAAAAAATTTCAACTGGAATTTTAGCCATTTTTTGACGTGAAATTGTAAACATGTGGCCATGGATTTTGAAAATTCTAGAGAGAATTTTAAAAGCTTCAAGAGAATTTCAACAATTTTGAGAGGGATTTGAAAAGTTTCAATGGGAATGGGAAGAATTGGGACAAAAATTGGAAAATTTTTAAGGGACTTTGAAAAAATTTCAACTGGAATTTTAGCCATTTTTTGACGTGAAATTGCAAACATGTGGACATGGATTTTGAAAATTCTAGAGAGAATTTTAAAAGCTTCAACAGAATTTCAACAATTTTGAGAGGGATTTGAAAAGTTTCAATGGGAATGGGAAGAATTGGGACAAAAATTGGAAAATTTTGAAGGGACTTTGAAAAAATTTCAACTGGAATTTTAGCAATTTTTTGACGTGAAATTGTAAACATGTGGCCATGGATTTTGAAAATTCTAGAGAGAATTTTAAAAGCTTCAAGAGAATTTCAACAATTTTGAGAGGGATTTGAAAAGTTTCAATGGGAATGGGAAGAATTGGGACAAAAATTGGAAAATTTTTAAGGGACTTTGAAAAAATTTCAACTGGAATTTTAGCCATTTTTTTTACGTGAAATTGTAAAGATGTGGCCATGGATTTTGAAAATTCTAGAGAGAATTTTAAAAGCTTCAAGAGAATTTCAACAATTTTGAGAGGGATTTGAAAAGTTTCAATGGGAATGGGAAGAATTGGGACAAAAATTGGAAAATTTTGAAGGGACTTTGAAAAAATTTCAACTGGAATTTTAGCCATTTTTTGACGTGAAATTGTAAACATGTGGCCATGGATTTTGAAAATTCTAGAGAGAATTTTAAAAGCTTCAAGAGAATTTCAACAATTTTGAGAGGGATTTGAAAAGTTTCAATGGGAATGGGAAGAATTGGGACAAAAATTGGAAAATTTTTAAGGGACTTTGAAAAAATTTCAACTGGAATTTTAGCAATTTTTTATGTGAAATTGTAAACATGTGGCCATAGATTTTGAAAATTCTAGAGAGAATTTTAAAAGCTTCAAGAGAATTTCAACAATTTTGAGAGGGACTTGAAAAGTTTCAATGGGAATGGGAAGAATTGGGACAAAAATTGGAAAATTTTTAAGGGACTTTGAAAAAATTTCAACTGGAATTTTAGCAATTTTTTTATGTGAAATTGTAAACATGTGGCCATGGATTTTGAAAATTCTAGAGAGAATTTTAAAAGCTTCAAGAGAATTTCAACGATTTTGAGAGGGATTTGAAAAGTTTCAATGGGAATGGGAAGAATTGGGACAAAAATTGGAAAATTTTGAAGGGACTTTGAAAAAATTTCAACTGGAATTTTAGCAATTTTTTGACGTGAAATTGTAAACATGTGGCCATGGATTTTGAAAATTCTAGAGAGAATTTTAAAAGCTTCAACAGAATTTCAGCAATTTTGAGAGGGATTTGAAAAGTTTCAATGGGAATGGGAAGAATTGGGACAAAAATTGGAAAATTTTTAAGGGACTTTGAAAAAATTTCAACTGGAATTTTAGCCATTTTTTGACATGAAATTGTAAACATGTGGCCATGGATTTTGAAAATTCTAGAGAGAATTTTAAAAGCTTCAAGAGAATTTCAACAATTTTGAGAGGGATTTGAAAAGTTTCAATGGGAATGGGAAGAATTGGGACAAAAATTGGAAAATTTTTAAGGGACTTTGAAAAAATTTCAACTGGAATTTTAGCAATTTTTTGACGTGAAATTGTAAACATGTTGAAGTGGATTTTGAAAATTCTAGAGAAAATTTTAAAAGCTTCAAGAGAATTTCAACAATTTTGAGAGGGATTTGAAAAGTTTCAATGGGAATGGGAAGAATTGGGGCAAAAATTGGAAAATTTTGAAGGGACTTTGAAAAAATTTCAACTGGAATTTTAGCCATTTTTTGACGTGAAATTGTAAACATGTGGACATGGATTTTGAAAATTCTAGAGAGAATTTTAAAAGCTTCAAGAGAATTTCAACAATTTTGAGAGGGATTTGAAAAATTTCAATGGGAATGGGAAGAATTGGGACAAAAATTGGAAAATTTTTAAGGGACTTTGAAAAAATTTCAACTGGAATTTTAGCAATTTTTTGACGTGAAATTGTAAACATGTGGACATGGATTTTGAAAATTCTAGAGAGAATTTTAAAAGCTTTAACAGAATTTCTACAATTTTGAGAGGGATTTGAAAAGTTTCAATGGGAATGGGAAGAATTGGGACAAAAATGGGAAAATTTTTAAGGGACTTTGAAAAAATTTCAACTGGAATTTTAGCCATTTTTTTTACGTGAAATTGTAAAGATGTGGACATGGATTTTGAAAATTCTAGAGAGAATTTTAAAAACTTCAAGAGAATTTCAACATTTTTGAGAGGGATTTGAAAAGTTTCAATGGGAATGGGAAGAATTGGGACAAAAAATGGAAAATTTTTAAGGGACTTTGAAAAAATTTCAACTGGAATTTTAGCCATTTTTTAATGTGAAATTGTAAACATGTGGACATGGATTTTGAAAATTCTAGAGAGAATTTTAAAAGCTTCAAGAGAATTTCAACAATTTTGAGAGGGATTTGAAAAGTTTCAATGGGAATGGGAAGAATTGGGACAAAAATTGGAAAATTTTGAAGGGACTTTGAAAAAATTTCAACTGGAATTTTAGCAATTTTTTGACGTGAAATTGTAAACATGTGGCCATGGATTTTGAAAATTCTAGAGAGAATTTTAAAAGCTTCAAGAGAATTTCAACAATTTTGAGAGGGATTTGAAAAGTTTCAATGGGAATGGGAAGAATTGGGACAAAAATTGGAAAATTTTTAAGGGACTTTGAAAAAATTTCAACTGGAATTTTAGCCATTTTTTGACATGAAATTGTAAACATGTGGCCATGGATTTGGAAAATTCTAGAGAGAATTTTAAAAGCTTCAAGAGAATTTCAACAATTTTGAGAGGGATTTGAAAAGTTTCAATGGGAATGGGAAGAATTGGGACAAAAATTGGAAAATTTTTAAGGGACTTTGAAAAAATTTCAACTGGAATTTTAGCCATTTTTTGACGTGAAATTGTAAACATGTGGACATGGATTTTGAAAATTCTAGAGAGAATTTTAAAAGCTTCAAGAGAATTTCAACAATTTTGAGAGGGATTTGAAAAGTTTCAATGGGAATGGGAAGAATTGGGACAAAAATTGGAAAATTTTAAGGGACTTTGAAAAAATTTCAACTGGAATTTTAGCAATTCTTTTATGTGAAATTGTAAACATGTGGACATGGATTTTGAAAATTCTAGAGAGAATTTTAAAAGCTTCAAGAGAATTTCAACAATTTTGAGAGGGATTTGAAAAGTTTCAATGGGAATGGGAAGAATTGGGACAAAAATTGGAAAATTTTGAAGGGACTTTGAAAAAATTTCAACTGGAATTTTAGCCATTTTTTGACTTGAAATTGTAAACATGTGGACATGGATTTTGAAAATTCTAGAGAGAATTTTAAAAGCTTCAAGAGAATTTCAACAATTTTGAGAGGGATTTGAAAAGTTTCAATGGGAATGGGAAGAATTGGGACAAAAATTGGAAAATTTTTAAGGGACTTTGAAAAAATTTCAACTGGAATTTTAGCCATTTTTTGACGTGAAATTGTAAACATGTGGCCATGGATTTTGAAAATTCTAGAGAGAATTTTAAAAGCTTCAAGAGAATTTCAACAATTTTGAGAGGGATTTGAAAAGTTTCAATGGGAATGGGAAGAATTGGGACAAAAATTGGAAAATTTTTAAGGGACTTTGAAAAAATTTCAACTGGAATTTTAGCCATTTTTTTTACGTGAAATTGTAAAGATGTGAACATGGATTTTGAAAATTCTAGAGAGAATTTTAAAAGCTTCAAGAGAATTTCAACAATTTTGAGAGGGATTTGAAAAGTTTCAATGGGAATGGGAAGAATTGGGACAAAAATTGGAAAATTTTTAAGGGACTTTGAAAAAATTTCAACTGGAATTTTAGCCATTTTTTGACGTGAAATTGTAAACATGTGGCCATGGATTTTGAAAATTCTAGAGAGAATTTTAAAAGCTTCAAGAGAATTTCAACAATTTTGAGAGGGATTTGAAAAGTTTCAATGGGAATGGGAAGAATTGGGACAAAAATTGGAAAATTTTTAAGGGACTTTGAAAAAATTTCAACTGGAATTTTAGCCATTTTTTGACGTGAAATTGTAAACATGTGGCCATGGATTTGGAAAATTCTAGAGAGAATTTTAAAAGCTTCAAGAGAATTTCAACAATTTTGAGAGGGATTTGAAAAGTTTCAATGGGAATGGGAAGAATTGGGACAAAAATTGGAAAATTTTTAAGGGACTTTGAAAAAATTTCAACTGGAATTTTAGCCATTTTTTGACATGAAATTGTAAACATGTGGACATGGATTTTGAAAATTCTAGAGAGAATTTTAAAAGCTTCAAGAGAATTTCAACAATTTTGAGAGGGATTTGAAAAGTTTCAATGGGAATGGGAAGAATTGGGACAAAAATTGGAAAATTTTTAAGGGACTTTGAAAAAATTTCAACTGGAATTTTAGCAATTTTTTTATGTGAAATTGTAAACATGTGGACATGGATTTTGAAAATTCTAGAGAGAATTTTAAAAGCTTCAACAGAATTTCAACAATTTTGAGAGGGATTTGAAAAGTTTCAATGGGAATGGGAAGAATTGGGACAAAAATTGGAAAATTTTTAAGGGACTTTGAAAAAATTTCAACTGGAATTTTAGCAATTTTTTTATGTGAAATTGTAAACATGTGGCCATAGATTTTGAAAATTCTAGAGAGAATTTTAAAAGCTTCAAGAGAATTTCAACAATTTTGAGAGGGATTTGAAAAGTTTCAATGGGAATGGGAAGAATTGGGACAAAAATTGGAAAATTTTTAAGGGACTTTGAAAAAATTTCAACTGGAATTTTAGCCATTTTTTGACGTGAAATTGTAAACATGTGGCCATGGATTTTGAAAATTCTAGAGAGAATTTTAAAAGCTTCAACAGAATTTCAGCAATTTTGAGAGGGATTTGAAAAGTTTCAATGGGAATGGGAAGAATTGGGACAAAAATTGGAAAATTTTTAAGGGACTTTGAAAAAATTTCAACTGGAATTTTAGCCATTTTTTGACGTGAAATTGTAAACATGTGGACATGGATTTTGAAAATTCTAGAGAGAATTTTAAAAGCTTTAACAGAATTTCTACAATTTTGAGAGGGATTTGATAAGTTTCAATGGGAATGGGAAGAATTGGGACAAAAATTGGAAAATTTTTAAGGGACTTTGAAAAAATTTCAACTGGAATTTTAGCAATTTTTTGACGTGAAATTGTAAACATGTTGAAGTGGATTTTGAAAATTGTAGAGAGAATTTTAAAAGCTTCAAGAGAATTTCAACAATTTTGAGAGGGATTTGAAAAGTTTCAATGGGAATGGGAAGAATTGGGACAAAAATTGGAAAATTTTTAAGGGACTTTGAAAAAATTTCAACTGGAATTTTAGCCATTTTTTAATGTGAAATTGTAAACATGTGGACATGGATTTGAAAATTCTAGAGAGAATTTTAAAAGCTTCAAGAGAATTTCAACAAT
This sequence comes from Streptopelia decaocto, assembly GCF_964273445.1. NCBI lineage: Eukaryota > Metazoa > Chordata > Aves > Columbiformes > Columbidae > Streptopelia > Streptopelia decaocto. Next base: position 6,100 of record NW_028115388.1, on the reverse strand, counting down.
TTTGAGAGGGATTTGAAAAGTTTCAATGGGAATGGGAAGAATTGGGACAAAAATTGGAAAATTTTTAAGGGACTTTGAAAAAATTTCAACTGGAATTTTAGCCATTTTTTGACGTGAAATTGTAAACATGTGGACATGGATTTTGAAAATTCTAGAGAGAATTTTAAAAGCTTCAACAGAATTTCAACAATTTTGAGAGGGATTTGAAAAGTTTCAATGGGAATGGGAAGAATTGGGACAAAAATTGGAAAATTTTTAAGGGACTTTGAAAAAATTTCAACTGGAATTTTAGCCATTTTTTGACATGAAATTGTAAACATGTGGCCATGGATTTTGAAAATTCTAGAGAGAATTTTAAAAGCTTCAAGAGAATTTCAACAATTTTGAGAGGGATTTGAAAAGTTTCAATGGGAATGGGAAGAATTGGGACAAAAATTGGAAAATTTTTAAGGGACTTTGAAAAAATTTCAACTGGAATTTTAGCCATTTTTTGACGTGAAATTGTAAACATGTGGCCATGGATTTTGAAAATTCTAGAGAGAATTTTAAAAGCTTCAAGAGAATTTCAACAATTTTGAGAGGGATTTGAAAAGTTTCAATGGGAATGGGAAGAATTGGGACAAAAATTGGAAAATTTTTAAGGGACTTTGAAAAAATTTCAACTGGAATTTTAGCCATTTTTTGATGTGAAATTGTAAACATGTGGACATGGATTTTGAAAATTCTAGAGAGAATTTTAAAAGCTTCAAGAGAATTTCAACAATTTTGAGAGGGATTTGAAAAGTTTCAATGGGAATGGGAAGAATTGGGGCAAAAATTGGAAAATTTTTAAGGGACTTTGAAAAAATTTCAACTGGAATTTTAGCCATTTTTTGACGTGAAATTGTAAACATGTGGCCATGGATTTTGAAAATTCTAGAGAGAATTTTAAAAGCTTCAAGAGAATTTCAACAATTTTGAGAGGGATTTGAAAAGTTTCAATGGGAATGGGAAGAATTGGGACAAAAATTGGAAAATTTTTAAGGGACTTTGAAAAAATTTCAACTGGAATTTTAGCCATTTTTTGATGTGAAATTGTAAACATGTGGACATGGATTTTGAAAATTCTAGAGAGAATTTTAAAAGCTTCAAGAGAATTTCAACAATTTTGAGAGGGATTTGAAAAGTTTCAATGGGAATGGGAAGAATTGGGGCAAAAATTGGAAAATTTTGAAGGGACTTTGAAAAAATTTCAACTGGAATTTTAGCCATTTTTTGACGTGAAATTGTAAACATGTGGACATGGATTTTGAAAATTCTAGAGAGAATTTTAAAAGCTTCAACAGAATTTCAACAATTTTGAGAGGGATTTGAAAAGTTTCAATGGGAATGGGAAGAATTGGGACAAAAATTGGAAAATTTTTAAGGGACTTTGAAAAAATTTCAACTGGAATTTTAGCCATTTTTTGACATGAAATTGTAAACATGTGGCCATGGATTTTGAAAATTCTAGAGAGAATTTTAAAAGCTTCAAGAGAATTTCAACAATTTTGAGAGGGATTTGAAAAGTTTCAATGGGAATGGGAAGAATTGGGACAAAAATTGGAAAATTTTTAAGGGACTTTGAAAAAATTTCAACTGGAATTTTAGCCATTTTTTGACGTGAAATTGTAAACATGTGGCCATGGATTTTGAAAATTCTAGAGAGAATTTTAAAAGCTTCAAGAGAATTTCAACAATTTTGAGAGGGATTTGAAAAGTTTCAATGGGAATGGGAAGAATTGGGACAAAAATTGGAAAATTTTTAAGGGACTTTGAAAAAATTTCAACTGGAATTTTAGCCATTTTTTGATGTGAAATTGTAAACATGTGGACATGGATTTTGAAAATTCTAGAGAGAATTTTAAAAGCTTCAAGAGAATTTCAACAATTTTGAGAGGGATTTGAAAAGTTTCAATGGGAATGGGAAGAATTGGGGCAAAAATTGGAAAATTTTGAAGGGACTTTGAAAAAATTTCAACTGGAATTTTAGCCATTTTTTTATGTGAAATTGTAAACATGTGGACATGGATTTTGAAAATTCTAGAGAGAATTTTAAAAGCTTCAAGAGAATTTCAACAATTTTGAGAGGGATTTGAAAAATTTCAATGGGAATGGGAAGAATTGGGACAAAAATTGGAAAATTTTTAAGGGACTTTGAAAAAATTTCAACTGGAATTTTAGCCATTTTTTTTACGTGAAATTGTAAAGATGTGGACATGGATTTTGAAAATTCTAGAGAGAATTTTAAAAGCTTCAAGAGAATTTCAACAATTTTGAGAGGGATTTGAAAAGTTTCAATGGGAATGGGAAGAATTGGGACAAAAATTGGAAAATTTTTAAGGGACTTTGAAAAAATTTCAACTGGAATTTTAGCAATTTTTTTATGTGAAATTGTAAACATGTGGCCATGGATTTTGAAAATTCTAGAGAGAATTTTAAAAGCTTCAAGAGAATTTCAACGATTTTGAGAGGGATTTGAAAAGTTTCAATGGGAATGGGAAGAATTGGGACAAAAATTGGAAAATTTTTAAGGGACTTTGAAAAAATTTCAACTGGAATTTTAGCCATTTTTTGACGTGAAATTGTAAACATGTGGCCATGGATTTTGAAAATTCTAGAGAGAATTTTAAAAGCTTCAACAGAATTTCAGCAATTTTGAGAGGGATTTGAAAAGTTTCAATGGGAATGGGAAGAATTGGGACAAAAATGGGAAAATTTTTAAGGGACTTTGAAAAAATTTCAACTGGAATTTTAGCCATTTTTTTTACGTGAAATTGTAAAGATGTGGACATGGATTTTGAAAATTCTAGAGAGAATTTTAAAAACTTCAAGAGAATTTCAACATTTTTGAGAGGGATTTGAAAAGTTTCAATGGGAATGGGAAGAATTGGGACAAAAATTGGAAAATTTTTAAGGGACTTTGAAAAAATTTCAACTGGAATTTTAGCCATTTTTTAATGTGAAATTGTAAACATGTGGCCATGGATTTTGAAAATTCTAGAGAGAATTTTAAAAGCTTCAAGAGAATTTCAACAATTTTGAGAGGGATTTGAAAAGTTTCAATGGGAATGGGAAGAATTGGGACAAAAATTGGAAAATTTTGAAGGGACTTTGAAAAAATTTCAACTGGAATTTTAGCAATTTTTTGACGTGAAATTGTAAACATGTGGACATGGATTTTGAAAATTCTAGAGAGAATTTTAAAAGCTTCAAGAGAATTTCAACAATTTTGAGAGGGATTTGAAAAGTTTCAATGGGAATGGGAAGAATTGGGACAAAAATTGGAAAATTTTTAAAGGACTTTGAAAAAATTTCAACTGGAATTTTAGCCATTTTTTGACGTGAAATTGTAAACATGTGGCCATGGATTTTGAAAATTCTAGAGAGAATTTTAAAAGCTTCAAGAGAATTTCAACAATTTTGAGAGGGATTTGAAAAGTTTCAATGGGAATGGGAAGAATTGGGACAAAAATTGGAAAATTTTTAAGGGACTTTGAAAAATTTCAACTGGAATTTTAGCCATTTTTTTATGTGAAATTGTAAACATGTGGCCATGGATTTTGAAAATTCTAGAGAGAATTTTAAAAGCTTCAAGAGAATTTCAACAATTTTGAGAGGGATTTGAAAAGTTTCAATGGGAATGGGAAGAATTGGGACAAAAATTGGAAAATTTTTAAGGGACTTTGAAAAAATTTCAACTGGAATTTTAGCCATTTTTTGACGTGAAATTGTAAACATGTGGCCATGGATTTTGAAAATTCTAGAGAGAATTTTAAAAGCTTCAAGAGAATTTCAACAATTTTGAGAGGGATTTGAAAAGTTTCAATGGGAATGGGAAGAATTGGGACAAAAATTGGAAAATTTTAAGGGACTTTGAAAAAATTTCAACTGGAATTTTAGCAATTCTTTTATGTGAAATTGTAAACATGTGGACATGGATTTTGAAAATTCTAGAGAGAATTTTAAAAGCTTCAAGAGAATTTCAAGAATTTTGAGAGGGATTTGAAAAGTTTCAATGGGAATGGGAAGAATTGGGACAAAAATTGGAAAATTTTTAAGGGACTTTGAAAAAATTTCAACTGGAATTTTAGCCATTTTTTTATGTGAAATTGTAAACATGTGGCCATGGATTTTGAAAATTCTAGAGAGAATTTTAAAAAGCTTCAAGAGAATTTCAACAATTTTGAGAGGGATTTGAAAAGTTTCAATGGGAATGGGAAGAATTGGGACAAAAATTGGAAAATTTTTAAGGGACTTTGAAAAAATTTCAACTGGAATTTTAGCCATTTTTTGACGTGAAATTGTAAACATGTGGCCATGGATTTTGAAAATTCTAGAGAGAATTTTAAAAGCTTCAAGAGAATTTCAACAATTTTGAGAGGGATTTGAAAAGTTTCAATGGGAATGGGAAGAATTGGGACAAAAATTGGAAAATTTTTAAGGGACTTTGAAAAAATTTCAACTGGAATTTTAGCCATTTTTTTTACGTGAAATTGTAAAGATGTGAACATGGATTTTGAAAATTCTAGAGAGAATTTTAAAAGCTTCAAGAGAATTTCAACAATTTTGAGAGGGATTTGAAAAGTTTCAATGGGAATGGGAAGAATTGGGACAAAAATTGGAAAATTTTTAAGGGACTTTGAAAAAATTTCAACTGGAATTTTAGCCATTTTTTGACGTGAAATTGTAAACATGTGGCCATGGATTTTGAAAATTCTAGAGAGAATTTTAAAAGCTTCAAGAGAATTTCAACAATTTTGAGAGGGATTTGAAAAGTTTCAATGGGAATGGGAAGAATTGGGACAAAAATTGGAAAATTTTTAAGGGACTTTGAAAAAATTTCAACTGGAATTTTAGCCATTTTTTGACGTGAAATTGTAAACATGTGGCCATGGATTTTGAAAATTCTAGAGAGAATTTTAAAAGCTTCAAGAGAATTTCAACAATTTTGAGAGGGATTTGAAAAGTTTCAATGGGAATGGGAAGAATTGGGACAAAAATTGGAAAAGTTTTAAGGGACTTTGAAAAAATTTCAACTGGAATTTTAGCAATTCTTTTATGTGAAATTGTAAACATGTGGACATGGATTTTGAAAGTTCTAGAGAGAATTTTAAAAGCTTCAAGAGAATTTCAACAATTTTGAGAGGGATTTGAAAAGTTTCAATGGGAATGGGAAGAATTGGGACAAAAATTGGAAAATTTTTAAGGGACTTTGAAAAAATTTCAACTGGAATTTTAGCAATTTTTTTATGTGAAATTGTAAACATGTGGACATGGATTTTGAAAATTCTAGAGAGAATTTTAAAAGCTTCAACAGAATTTCAACAATTTTGAGAGGGATTTGAAAAGTTTCAATGGGAATGGGAAGAATTGGGACAAAAATTGGAAAATTTTTAAGGGACTTTGAAAAAATTTCAACTGGAATTTTAGCAATTTTTTTATGTGAAATTGTAAACATGTGGCCATAGATTTTGAAAATTCTAGAGAGAATTTTAAAAGCTTCAAGAGAATTTCAACAATTTTGAGAGGGATTTGAAAAGTTTCAATGGGAATGGGAAGAATTGGGACAAAAATTGGAAAATTTTTAAGGGACTTTGAAAAAATTTCAACTGGAATTTTAGCCATTTTTTGACGTGAAATTGTAAACATGTGGCCATGGATTTTGAAAATTCTAGAGAGAATTTTAAAAGCTTCAACAGAATTTCAGCAATTTTGAGAGGGATTTGAAAAGTTTCAATGGGAATGGGAAGAATTGGGACAAAAATTGGAAAATTTTTAAGGGACTTTGAAAAAATTTCAACTGGAATTTTAGCCATTTTTTGACGTGAAATTGTAAACATGTGGACATGGATTTTGAAAATTCTAGAGAGAATTTTAAAAGCTTTAACAGAATTTCTACAATTTTGAGAGGGATTTGATAAGTTTCAATGGGAATGGGAAGAATTGGGACAAAAATTGGAAAATTTTTAAGGGACTTTGAAAAAATTTCAACTGGAATTTTAGCCATTTTTTGACGTGAAATTGTAAACATGTTGAAGTGGATTTTGAAAATTGTAGAGAGAATTTTAAAAGCTTCAAG